>NC_055994.1:95287088-95587088 GCF_018446385.1 Zingiber officinale | reverse complement strand
TCCCTTCGGCACCATAGCACAGCATCTGGTTAATAATGTCGCCAACTTGGGACCTGAATTTAGGGGACAAAATGTAAGCGATTTTCCTATCTTTAAAGCATCTATCCTTCCCTACACAGTAGCTTGGTAGCTTGTCCTAGGATCTGATTAACTCAGATTGTGACCTAGCTAGCTCTAACTTAAAAGTTACCGCCTTAGATTTCGCAGCCTCTAACTCAGCGCGTAAGGACTCCAAGGTGGTCCTTTGAATGCCCATTTGTTGATGCCAGTCGATTTCTCATAAAGCGCTGGCGACCAACTCAACATCTTTTGTCGTCAAGGTCACTAGGGCCAAATCATGAGCAGTTTCTTGCTCCTTTAGTTTAGTGGAAAGGTCCTGGCCTTCAAGGGTTTTCAAGTCAAAATTAGCCATTGCTTGGACCGTCCGCGCGCTTTCTGAGCAAAGACTACTGTCGTTGGCCTTTAAAGCAGCCTCCAATTTCCATGTTTTCTCCATTTCATCATTGGCCTTGTCTTGAGATTTGTGAGCTTTCTTCTCTACGGCTGCAAGTAGGTCAGCCTACATTGGAGTTTCTTGTGGGGCGGTCAGGTCAAAAATCTGGCCTATAGGCATGGAGGGGCCTGACTCCATGGAATCCCCACGCAAAGCCTCATTTTCTCATTGCAACGGCGCAACGGCCTGGGACACTCTTAGCCCACTCGCCCAAGCCTACAAAGGAGCATAATTAGCAACATTTTACATGCAAAGATAAAACAATCGCAACTCACCACAGTGGGATGTTGGGAGAACCTATCTGCAAACTCCAGCATGAGCAATTCAGGATTTTATTCGCCTCACCCTTCTAGGCCTTTGTTAGCATACCTCTCAATCGTACCTACCCACAAGCATGCAAAGAATTAGCAGATCCAGCGAGAACCAGAACCTGGAGGGAAGGCACATTGAAAATAGACATGAATAGGAAGCAACCTTTGGGAGGATTGGATGATGGGGGAGGAGCCTCCATGATTGAGACGGTTGTTGAAGGAGAAGGCCCCTGAGGCATAGAAGTGATAGGTGAACTGCTCATTCTCAAAGTCATTCCCCCTTGTGTCCTAGGAGAATGGGGGAGGGGAGCAGCTAGCCTAAGGGAAGAGGAAGTAATTTCTTGGATTGGAGTAGAACCCCTAGCGAGCAGACGAGTCGAAGATGACCACTTTAAAGAAGACTGCATCGAAGGGGTAACTCGTCGCCTCTTGCGTTGGAGTCGTAAGGGCCGCTCAGGGTCCACAACTGGAGTATCTTCGGGGATGGTAGGGGCTTGCCAGCCATCACTTCCTCGCTAGCAGGCGTGGCACTGCTACCTGCTTGATCATGGGAGGCCCCTTCGGAAGAGTCAACCGGTTAAGCCTCCCGGTCGATCAATATAACCTGCCCTCGTCATTTTAGTACATTTTTTCAGTTTAGAGGAGTTGAGAGAGTAGGCCTTAAGCATGATGTCTTTGTGAAAAAAGAAAGGACCTTAATCAATGAGGACGTAAGAGCTAAGTTACCTGAGCTTATCGAAGGGAGAAGGAATTGGATCGAGTCACACATGAGAGGGAGGGGGTAAATCATGTGGTTTTTTTAAAAAAATCTTTTTCATTTTTAAGAACAAAGTGCGCAGCGAAAAACTAAATAAGAAAACAAAATAAAAAAGCAAGTAAAAGAGCACGCGTTCGGTTTTACTTAGTTCGGAGTCTTCGGTGACTTTTACTCCAAGGCACAGGTTCCGCGAACCTATTGATGGGTAATTCACTAAAATACCTTTTCCAATACCTCTAGAAGAGGGTATATAGAAAGACGAAACAAGTGCAACACACTGCACTTATCCTTTTGTAAATAATTAAGTACACAGATTACAAGTTTGTTACCCAACACCTTCGAAGATTGTCTTAGGCTCGGTGTCGGTCGACTCCTCAGCAATAGTAAGATGCAACAACATCATAACAGAGTCATGCAGGAAGCTGGAGCAGTTAGAACCTTAAATAGATGTGTATAAGATTGTATGGAAGTTTGTTGTAGAAGCTTAGGTTGAGAAGCTCTTATAAAGGCTGTGGAAAACGCCTTCAAAGGCCTTGAAGGTACCTCCAACCCAACAAATTTGATCTCGAACAAACTGGCCCTTATCCGCGATGAGGTCTGATTCTTATCCTGCAGAAGCCGCCTTACATACATTGAAGGTGCCTTCTATGAACAGTGTCAAGGCACCTTCAGTGCTTGAAGGTGTCTTCCATCCCCTAGAAGGCGTCTTGGGTACTGTTCATTTGAGGCTTTTTATGCTCTTCTTGCCCTACAAAACATGTTAGTCCCATAGACTCAATAATAACATGTAAGACAAGTATTAGCATAATGATACTGAATAATAATTAGACTCTGTCTCTCCTGAGACTAGGATCTAGTTAAGGTCTTAGTTTATGGATCCGAAATGGACCTAAACTGGATCGACGCCTATTATCCCATAATCGGGACGCATCCTCACCTAGTCACTCTCCACTAGTGACTTATCTTTACTTACTAATTTACAGTCGGTTGACTAGCCTCATGACCTACCAGGTCTTAATGCTAGTTGTTAGGTCCGCAAACCCAACTGGATTTCTCTCGGTTGTCCACAAGACTTCCTACCATACATCAGGTCAGCCCATTGACCTATATGGATTTTGCACCAGCTATTCGATCCCGTAGACCTAGTTAGATTTCAGACTGGTGTATGGTCCTCCAGATTCATCAATTCTTTCACGCTTGGTAAAGTACTTAGATCACAAAGGAACCTAACTTAACTCAGTTGTCATTCATCAAAACCCGAGTTAGACTGTTAGTACAAATCACACCAACAGAAGGAAGGATTGTGTGGACGGGACTCAGCCCAAATACATGGAGGAGGCTTTCTCGTAGCAAGGATAGCAGGAGGAACTGCACGTCTATCAACTTTTTTGAAGCAACATCGCATATAGGCTCATGTTGATGGTCCCCTAACTCAGATGAGGAGGGGAGATCAGATCGCCACTCGATTGGCTAAAAGATGGGTTCAAGTGCTTGAATAAAGAAGAAATAAGATTTTCATCCCTTATTAAAAGAGGGCATGTTCTTAAAGAACATTGTCTTGGGACGAGACTAAACCATAAAGACCCCAGGCTCTGACTTCTTAAGATAATAAAAATGGTGAAAGAGATGAGGGGATATTGTACAGACGACACACAATTACCATTCAACACATAGCATGAAAGGCATTAGGCACAAACTGAGAAAGGGTAACATGGAAATACTGACTTAAGTGGGAAAAGAACTAGGGAATGAGAAATCGTAGACCAACGTGAAGCTGATCCATAAAAAAAATGACGAAGCCAAGAGGAGTGCGATGAGGGTGGTCTTGATGGCTAGAAATGCAAAGGTGAAAGGTTTTGGGGATCTCTAGGTTCAGTCTAGCCAACTCAAGGTCATAGTTATGAAATCAGAATAAAAGGTGACATACTAAGGGGCGAGGGTTTCTTGAGCCATCATCAAGAAGCAAAAAAAAAGAAAAAGAGAAGAGCAAAGAAAAGAGAAGGGTCAAGAATAAATACTTACTAGGAAGGCCACATAAAAGGAAGCACAGATGATCATAGGAGCCGAAGGTTGAAGAAGATAAAGCGCAAATAGGTTATTCCCCACAACACTTAGGGTTTATAAACTAGGATCCTGGGATGCTCAGAAACATGAACCGTGTGATCGAAACAGTCCTATTAAGGGTAGCTATAAAATTAAAGGTGGTGAATTATCGTCGGAACTCGTGTGAAAAGGTGTGCATTGGCCATCACCTCAGAATGGAGTTGGTAGGACACGTGGTGGTCGCATATAAAATGATATTTATGATGGGTGAGACTATAGGCATAAGTAGACCAGCAAGAGGGGGTGAATTGTCTGTCAAATAAAAATTACTTTTACTCAGATTAGTAGCACAATTAAATTAAAGCAATTGAACAACTAATAAATAAAAGAGGCAGAAAATTACTTGGTTATAACCTAAGTGGTTGTTAATCCAAGGTAAATGAAAAACACTAGAAAATCTCCTTCGTTAAAGACGGAAAAGCATCTTACACTCATTGACACTCAGAAATAAACTAGGAAATCAATACAGGAGTTGTTGAATATTTCCTAGGTCCAGGGGTCTTTTTATAGCCCGTGAAAAATATTATCCGTAGCTTGAAGGCGCCTTCAAAGTAGACCAAGGCTCCTTCCATTAGATAAATTTTATCTCCTGAAGATAAAACTTTATCTTTGGATAACGGTTAGGGAAGATGCCTTAAAAGGTTAGAAGGCGTCTTTCAGCCCATAGAAGGTGTCTTCCACAAGGCAAAATCAACTCAATAGTTAATCTCTTTGCATGGCGATTCTCCGGCTAACCGGAGTTCACCCAAACCCAACTTCGACCTTCTCCTCAAACAGGCTTCCTCTCCGGCTTCTCGTCCCTCGAACCCCGCTCACATCCTGCTCGTCCATCGGTGTACTCTTCCTCAGCATTTCATTCCTCGGATGCACCGAGCCCGTCAGCTTCTTTTTTCGTGTCATCCTTCTCGCTAGATATATTTTTGCTCGACTTCTTGTGTTCCTAAGCTCCTACACACTTAGACACAAGAATCAAATACACAGGACCTAACTTAACTTGGTTGACCACAACAAAACTTCCACGGGATATTTACAATCTTCCCCTTTTGATGTGCATCAACCCAAGTTAAAGTTAGGGTTAAACAAAAAGTAATAACATAATTATGTAAAGAAGTAATGAAGTTGCAATTAGAATAAAATATTACAATGCAATGAATTGAGCAAGTTAATAAAATTGCAAAATTCATACATAGGAAAAAATGTCCTTACTCTCCCTTAACTTGTACCTATTTCTCCTCTTTTGATCACATCAAAAAAAAATAAAAAAAATAAACTATTATAAAAATTTATATATTTTTCAGGATTACATAACAGGAACTATTAGTAAGCGAATATTTTTCAGAAATAATTTTTAAAAATATTCTATTTTTACTAATTAATCTTCTATTTTAAAAAATAATTTAAAAAATTAGTTTTTGGTTTCTATAACTTTTTGTCAAATATAAACTGAATAATCTATATGAGTAGAAAAATTTTCATAGAAAAAAATTAGTTTACCGAACAGAATTTATTTATTTTATCAAAATAATTGAATTTTTGAAGATAAATCTTAAAAATATTTTTTAATTCTGAAAATTCTTTTAAAATTTTCTAGATATGAAAAATAGATTGTTGAATATTAAAAAAATTAAAGTTCCAGAATTTCTATTTTTCTAAATTTTTAATATTAAAAATTAAATTTTTATAAAATAATTTATAATAATTCAGATAAAATTTGAAAAAATCTAAAACTTTTATTATGATAGAAGACATTATGTTCTATCAAACAAAAATAAAAGTTTTCAAAATAAGTTTATAAAATATTTTTAATTTTTAAAATACTATTTTTGTTAATAAATTCATAGAAAATAATTTAACAATAAAAAAAATTTCAATAATTTTCTATTTATAGATCAAATCATATAATATAATAAAAATTTTCAACTCAAAATACGAACAGTAGACATTAAATACTTTGTTTAAATAATACGGAAGATAAAACTTAAAGCATGCATAAGATTAACTTAAATTATATTAGGCATGATTTGAGAATCTAATATAAATTATTTTCTACTGGATTAATCAAGAATTTTGGTGGAACATAATTTCTAGAGATTTTTTAATTTGACACCTATAGTTTCTGATATACCAATTGAGACGTCTGTAATTTCTAAAATTTAAATTTCATGAATTTTTTGGAGTCGAGCCTGCATAGTTATTTTTCAAAGATTCTATTTATTTTTTTAATTTATCATTTTCATTTTTGAGTTTATCAAATAATTCTAGTGGGCATGCATTAGCTAATTTTCTTTTCAAATCCACATTTTCCTTCTTTAAATTATTATTTTAAATTTTAGTTTATATAAAGATTTAGTCATTAATGTTATTCTAGAATAAAATTAATCAGGAGGTAGAAAACATACCTCACTTACCATATCATGTTCGAAGTTGGAAGCTCCCCTTCACTGTTGCTTCCTCGGATGTAGCTTCCCTTTCATCAATACTTTCCTCTTAGTGACTCAATATAAAAGCTAGTCTGACATTCTCCTCCGATTCGGACTCTGATGATGACTCGTCCCATGTTACCTTCAGATTTTTGTGCTTTGGTTTGCTTGGCCCTTTGTTTTTCCTCTTCTTTTTCAATTTTGGGCAATCATCCTTGATGTGCCTTTCTTCTTGATAATTATAGCACCTTACTTTTTGTTTCCAGGAATAAACTTCTTGGCTTGTGACTTTTTAAATTTGTTAAATTTAAAAAACTTAGAGAGTTTTCATACCATGAAAGTTGCTTCGTCTTCGTCAATAGATGACTTTGAATCTGGTTCGCTCTTCTGAGCTTGCAGTGCTAGGTTTTGACTTGGTCCCTTTCTTTGTCTTGCACACCGAGACTCGTGTAATTCGAAAGTAGAAAAAAAAGGTTTCTTAGTGTACTTACCTCGCGGTCTTTAGAGATATAGTAGGAATCTACTATAGATGTTCATTCCGGTGTTCTCGGGAGTGCATTTAAAGCATACCTTTACACGCCCTGATTAGTTAGTATTTGTCTGGGGTTTGTTAATCTAGTGATTAGCTCCTTGATTCTTCCATATAGATGAGCAATCAATTCGCCTTCTTCCATCTGGAGGTTGCTGATTTGGTTCCGGATCAGGTTCCGTCTTGCAAACTTTGCTTCGGGCATTCCTTCTTGTAGCTCTAGGAACTTCTCCTAAAGATCTTTTATTGATTTGTAAGCTTCGATTCGACTAACTTCCTGGGGTGGAAGTATGCTCAGCAGGTGGAACTCAGCTCGTCCATTACTACGAAGTCGGCTTGTTCTTTTTTGGTCCACTGGTATTCCTCTTTTTCTGCTCCTTGTTGATCTTTGGGGGCTATAAAACCATATTTGATTATTAAAAGTAATTCAAAATTAATTTTAAAAAAATACCTCCATATGTTTCTTCCATATCGTGAACTCCCCCCTCAAACTTAGATGGGTAGATGCTAGGTCCGGCCATTCTCTTTGTACTTTAGTCAGCGGTTAGTTCTTCTGAAACGGTTGGACTCTGATACCATTTGTAGGCGCAGCTAGACCGACAGGAGGGGGGTTAATTATCTGTCAAATAAAATGAACTTTTTCTCCATATTTTAACTCGGATTAGTAGCACAATTAAATTAAAGCAATTGAACAACTAATAAAATAAAAGAGACAGAGAATTACTTGGTTATAACATAGGTGGTTGTTAATCCAAGGTAAATGAAAAGCACTATAAAATCTCTTTTTTTGAAAGCGGAGAAGTCTCTTACACTCATTGGATGCTCTGAAATAAACTAAGAAATTAATACAAGAGTTGTTGAATATTTCCTAGGTTCGAGGTCTTTTTATAGCCCTTGAAAAATGTTATCCGCAGTTTGAAGGGGCCTTTAAAATAGTCCAAGGCACCTTCCATTAGATAAATTCTATCTCCCGAGGATAAAACTTTATCCTCAGATAACGGCTAAAGAAGGTGCCTTCAAAGACTGGAAGGCGCCTTCCATGAAACATTGAAAGTGCCTTCCAACCCATGGACGAAGGCGCCTTCCACAAGGTAAAATTAGCTCAATAGTTGATCTCTTTATGTGGGTAATTCTCCGGCTAACTGGAGTTGAGCTCACCCGAACCCAACTCCGACCTTCTCCTCAAGCAGGCTTTCTCCCCGGCTTCTCGTCCCTCGAACGTCGTGCACACCCTTCTTGTCCACCGGTGTATTCTTTCGCATTATCTCGTCCCTTGGATGCACCGAGCCTGTTGGCTCCTTTTTCCATATCATCCTTCTCACTAGCTACATTTTCCGCTCAACTTCTTGTGTTCCTAAACTCCTGCACACTTAGACACAAGGATCAAATATACATGACCTAACTTAACTTGGTTACCACATCAAAACTACCACGGGGTACTTATAGAGACGAGCAAATCATTACTCTGATACACTATTGTCAGTAGCCTACCTTGTATTTAAAAACAACGAATAGGCGTTTCTTTGAAAATGACAACATGATTAGTTGTTTGGAGCAAATCCATTTAAATTAGCGCCCAGCCAAATAATGGTAAGGTGCTAGAACTCGAGTCTAGTTAGTCCGTCATGAGTCTTCTTCGACTAGACTTGAAGGAAAGACTTATGATATGCCATATAATGGAGGGTCTCGGTAATATTAAGAGGTCAATAGTCAAGGTGACATAACGGTCAAAAGTCAATAAGAGATGATAGTCAAGGTCGGGAAGTTCATGGCTTGGTCCAAAAAGGGAAGCAACAGTCAAGGCCAGAAGTTCCTCTAGGACTTGGCTCTCCCACCTCATAAGCATGACTCTCAATATACTCTCGATCGACTTCTTATCTGGTTAGGCTCTTAGGGCTCAGTTCCCTCATTTCTCTTGTACACCGCTCTAGTCTACTCCCGATCGGTTTCTTAGCTTGTCGGACCCCTAGGGCTTAGTCCTCTTATTTCTCCAGGGCACCGCCCTAGTTTACTCCCGGTCGGCTTCTTAGCTGGTCGGGCTCCCAGGGTTCAATCCCCTCATTTCTTTAGGACACCTCCCTAGTTTACTCCCGGTCAGCTTCTTAGCTAGTAGGGCCCCCAGGGCTCAGTTCTCTCATTTCTTTGGGGCACTGCCCCAGTCTACTCCTGGTTAGCTTCTTAGCTGGTCGAACCCCCAGGGCTCTATCCCCCTATTTCTCCTGGGCACTACCCCAGTCTACTCCCGGACGACCCCAGTGCCGATCAGACTACTGTCAGGAAACAATACTGCTAGGGAATCATAACAACTTGTTAGAAAATAACGATTATTCGCCAGGGAATTTCCGATACTTTGCCACATGCATAATGTGGAACCTTCTTCTACCCAATAGAAATCCGCCGTACTTCATCTATCATCCGACATACCCTGACACCCAACATTCTCTGATGTCTTATAATTGCGGAGGTTCTAAGAGATAGTATAAAAAGGGAGGTCCTTTCTGTTAGCCATGTACGCACACATATGCATCTTCTACAGTACTACTATTCATCTTCTTTTTACACTTTTCGCTTTGTGCTGCTCCTGACTTGAGCGTCGGAGGACCTACGCCAGATACTTTTTCCCTGATTCTCGCTCTAACACTCCCTTGTGATCTCTCTGTGCGTGTGCAGACTTGTGAGTATTATTAGCGGCCCTCACTCACCCCCTCCCCCCATCTGTCGAAAGGCGAAAAGTTTGTAATGCTTCTGCAAGCCCTAGATCCAGGTCCTCTTCTCGTCAACATCCTTACCCTCGTCATCATCTTCCTCCATTCGATTCAACTTCCGAACGAGATCAATATGTATTAAAATAAATTATGCCAACTAATTATGACCAATCCAATTTTAGGAAATTCTTTTGTCACCATCAAAATAAATTAGAAATTACTCATAATATTATGACTCATTAACCTAGCGTTCTTAGATTAACTTAGTTAAAAAAAATATGTTAATTTATCAAAATTGAGACTCTAAATTAAAAAGTAATAATAAACCTAATTAGTCTTATTGACTATCCCTGAGGTGACCAGATGAATTCCATAGAAAATTTTCATCGGTCACCAAGGTAAATCGGAAAGCGCGCTCGACGGTCAATTTAGAAGTCGAACATCCTTTGATTGTATGTCCCATTTAAAGAAAAATTCTTGTAAATACACCATAACTAGAAATCGAACAATGAATAGCTGAGTGACAATCTGCATATCCTACCGTGGAACCATAGTACTAGGGATAAGACTCGAAATTAAAAGACACTATTGCCCGGATGTTAATTTATGTGATTCATAAATGGGAGATTTATTTGGTTAATCACTTATTTCTGAGAAACCGAAAGAAATAATTTTATTTAGGATAATTTCATTTATTGAACAGTTTGAAGTAATTAATTACAAGGAAAAGGAAATGTTGAATCAAACTCATAAGATAATTACTAATTAGCATATCTAAATGTATTAATGACTACTAATTAATAGGTTTAACTACTGAACTCGTCAAATCAATCGTGTCCTCAAACGAAACCAAAGAACTGAAGAGGCAGATGGGCGCCAACCGGTGGCCGGGAGCTCACCGCCGCCTCTTCCTTGATCCAATACACTTCCAATGTAGCTGGCTGGTTGAGGTCGATTCCCAGTCCCTTCGCCGTTGAGCACTCCGTCAACGAGGACGACGGCGTTGCCACCGCGCTCCTCGCCGTGGTCTGTCGTTTGTCCTCGTAGTGGCACCTCATGTGCCCGCCTAGAGCCTGCCCCGTCGGAAACGACTTGGGGCACACCGAACACTTGTGAGGCCTTTCGTTACCTTCTCCTCCTCTTCGTGTTACCGCCGCCGGGGGCGGAGCGGTGGTGGTGCCGGCTTGTTTCGGCGCCGGGCGCTTCCGGTGGCTGGTCTTGTGTCCCCCGAGGGCCTGGTACGAAGAGAACGTTTTGCCGCACTCCGAACATTTGTAGAGCCCCGGAGGCGGAGGAGGAGGCGGCGGCGTCTGGCTTTGCTGCGTCAACGACGGCGCCAAAAGCGAAGGCAACTGATCTTGCTCTGGCAGCGGCGGGAGCAGAAGGCTCTGCTGTGCCAGCGCCGGCGGCGAAGGGAGACGCTCCTTTTGATCCTGTTGCACCGGCACCGGCGGTGAAATCGAAGACGGCTCTTGCTCGCGTGTCGATGGCGGTGGAAGCGTCTGGTTCTGCGTCTCTACCTCCGGCGTCAGAAGCAGAGTCAATCCTTTCTCCCGTGTCGACGCAGGCGACTGGCTCGGAGAGTTTTTTTTATCTGGCCGAGTCCACTCATCGCCGTGAATTCCTGTGGCGCGTGACAAGGCCAGGAGCGCATGGACACACTCCTCCTCGTCTTCATTGAGGCGAAAATCCGGCGAGTAGTGAGAATGCACCGTTCTCTTGCGCTTGGTCATCCTCAAGCTAAGGTCCTAGGCGGCGTAGAGCTCTCCTCTGCTCTTGCTATATAAGATAAGAGTAGATTAGAAGATCAGCAAGCGTGGATTAGGGTTTTATGGTTTAAGTGTGGTGGTAAAATTTATAGATAGAAACTAAACAAGACCATGGATTTGCACTAATGGACTCATCCACAGTTAAATAGTCTTACTATTTGTTTATTAATTTAAGTCATTTTTTTAAGTAACACTTAGCTATTAAGAAAAGTTTTTGTATTTCCACAAATGGATGAATTAACAAAAATTAGGATAAATAGAAAATTTATTTTTTAAAATATATTAATTATTTTAATTTCTTTATTTGATTTTGATTTAAAAATTTAAAATCAATTAAATTGATTTAAATTGAATCAGCGATCAATATCAATCAACTGTTATATTTTGATGATGGATAGAAAAATTAATATAGGAATCAATCAGCGATTAATTGATTCGAAAAGTGATAACTAAAAAAATAAATTAAATCTTGATTTTGGATTGGACAGTCAGACATATTGATAAAAATCATCAATTAATTCAATAACTTATTAAAATTGCTCGCTCCTATTTTGCTTAATTTGGATAGTAATTAACTATAGTAACACACTGTGTTTTGATATCAAAGTGTTTTTTTTTTCAAAAAAAAATAAAAGATACTTTCAAGTATATACAATAATATAGTTTTAAATCTTATCGCTTTATATATACAGTAGTTTATTTAATAAATTTATAATTTTAAATGCTATTTTTTTACAAAAAATAGAGGATTATCTTTTAAAAGTCATTATCTTTTAAAATAATGCTTGCTAAACCCCTCCCCGAATAATCCCAAACTACATAATAAAATTGTAATTTTATAGTGAATATTTTGATGATCTAATATTTCTATACCCGAAGAAAGTATTTTTTATTTGTTGCAAATAAAAAGTATTTTTCGACTCAGGAAAAAGTATTTTCAATGAAAAATAAAATTATTTTTAATTTATTTTCCGATGTTTTTTTTTTTTTTTTGACTGAAACCCATTATTTTTAATTTGTTGCAAATAATAAAAAAACAATTTTTCTGGATGACCCGGTCCACCCTCCCATCTCATGGACCCCACCAGTCCTTGCCACTTCATCACTTCCCTCGTACTCAAAGCGATCCAAATCCTCTCCTTCCCTAAACACTACGTATCGTGTCTGGTGAGACCTCTGTATCTTTTAACTTAAACTATAATATTATATAGACAACTTCTCACGTGACTCACGTGATGTGAATTCTCTACGATGTCAAGCAACTCTGGCGGCGCAGCGTAAACTCCATCTCTGCGAATTTATTTATCGATTTATTTGTCAGCTCACGCCCAGCGAGGGAGGGGGAAGAGGCGCTGCTTGTCTTCGATTGAAACCCTAGCGCGGGGAGGAGAGATAGAGATTGCTCGATTTCGGCGGAGGGTGTGGGATCTGTCGTCCGGTTTCGTGACGGTGGAGGATTGGGCGATCGGATGGCCGAGGAGGACGGGCTGAGCGAAAGCAGCAACCACACGTCAGAGGACGAGGGCTCCGATGAATATCGGCGGGGAGGGTACCACGCCGTCCGAATCGGCGATTCCTTCAAGCAGGGAGCCTACGTCGTCCAGGCTAAGCTCGGCTGGGGCCACTTCTCCACTGTTTGGCTTGCTTGGGATACCGTCCACTCCGTGAGACTCCTATGAAATCCACCTTCTCTTCATCCTTTTTCCTTATTAACTTTGAATTCCTCGCCCGTCGTCATCCTGTTTTTACTGAAATTTATCTGAAATTTCTGGTGATTCCGCAAATCACCCAAAACTAGCGACACTACGGCTCCTGGAAAATTTTGACCTTGGAACAGAATTAGATAGCAGTTTGTATTTTTTTTCCCCCATTGCTTGAATGTGGAGAATTTTTTGCTGAATTATGCTTCGCGTCATGCATTGCAGCGATATGTAGCGTTGAAGGTGCAGAAGAGTGCGCAACACTATACCGAAGCTGCTATGGATGAGATAAAGATCTTGAAGCAGATTGCGGATGGGGATCCTGATGACACTCTGTGCGTGGTGAAATTGCTCGACCATTTCAAGCATTCAGGGCCAAATGGACAGCATGTGTGTATGATCTTTGAGTTCCTTGGAGATAACCTTCTCACGCTTATTAAGTACACGGATCATGGGGGGTTACCGCTCTCAAAGGTGAAGGAGATATGCCGTTATGTCCTTATTGGGCTTGACTATCTCCATCGGGATCTTTCTATCATCCACACTGACCTGAAGCCAGAGAATATCCTCCTTATGTCTAGCCTCGACCCAGCCAAAGATCCTCATCGATCAGGTACGCCGCTCATTCTTCCCACTGTCAGATCCGAAGAGCCCTCACCAATGCCTCCTGCTCTGTCCAATGGCGACCTTACGAGAAACCAGAAGAAAAAAATCAGAAGGAAGGTGAAGCGGGCATCTGCTTCTACATCAGGGAGCTTAACGGCTGAAGCAGGAAGCAGTAATGGCTTAGAAGATAAAGGAGATTCAAGAGTAGCAACTGATGGTGGCGACGGGGAGACACACGATAGAGCATCACAAGGTCGTAGGAGAGGTAATAAGGCTACAAGGAAGAGGCTGGCAATGGAGGCAGACCTGCGGTGCAAGATAGTCGATTTCGGAAATGCATGTTGGACATATAAGCAGTTTACTAGTGATATCCAGACAAGGCAGTATCGGTGTCCTGAGGTGGTTCTTGGGTCTAAATACTCTTCTTCTGCTGATTTGTGGTCGTTCGCTTGTATATGTTTTGAGCTGGCCACAGGAGATGTGCTATTTGATCCGCATAGTGGCGATAATTTTGACCGGGATGAGGTGAGTTCCATGTAACTGTTAATTTGAACTCTCAAATATTTAGTTCTTCTAACAAGTAAACATCCGATTATGTTACTATTATTATTTCCAGTAGTTGATTATTTGCATTATGTGCAGCTATACCCTTGTTTTAACCCTCAATACTAAAGAATGTTTGATTATTAGAAATATTAACAGTCCAAATCATTCTGCCAAAAGAAAAGAGATTGAATATCATTCGACATGTAAGCAATTCCTTGTCAAAGGAATAGTTCTTTTGAGTTCAGTTTCAATCTTTTTCTCTTATTATCATACTTGTGCTATTGAACTGATAATTTGGAATTGTAATTGCCTTGTTTCTTGTTCACTCTTTGCTATTAGTCAATGTTTGAACTGGGAAGCTAAATAGTTCATTCGGTTCGAATTAAGAATCATGTAACTTTACTGCTTTCCTGCAAAGGATCCATTTTTTTCTTCTCTCTCTTTTAATTCCTTCTTTGCTGCTCTCCTTTAATTCCATTGCTTCAAACCTCAATTCAGTTGGAGCATATTCTTATATATCTCGCCTGCTTGTGCTTGAGTAAACACATGGCTCCTGTATCTTCTAATCTTCAATCACCAGATTTATAGAGATCATATATGGAGATGGATGTTTTTTTTACTGCACATATTAGTAAAGCTCTGCTTACATTCTAGGTCACAAGTGCCAATTTAGGGAAAACTCAGCTGTGACACAATGCATGTTTTTCACTGAACAAGTCATTTGTGCACTGCTCTTGATGGATAAGCAAGTGGCCAAAGATTCAAATCATTTTCTTAGGCATTTACAAGTTAAAATATTTATCGAGTTTATGCAACATATTACTTTAGGAAGATAGTGGAAGAACTTACTCATTATTAAACCAACTAATGGAAGAAATTACTGCAAAGTTCACCATTTCTAACAGGCTGAATAAACAATTTTTTCTATCTTTTCTTATTTCACAGGATCACTTGGCTTTAATGATGGAACTACTGGGGATGATGCCTCGTAAAGTAAGTTCACGGAAAATTTTGTTCCTGAATTTTTTTCTTTCTTTTTTTCAGATAGATAATATTTTGCCTTTTCAGATTGCATTGGGCGGACGATATTCACGCGATTTCTTTAATAGGCACGGTGACTTGAGGCACATCCGGCGACTGAGATTTTGGCCCCTCAACAAAGTTCTCTCGGAGAAGTATGAATTCAGTGAACGAGATGCCAACGACATGGCTGATTTCCTTGTCCCAATACTAGATTTTGTACCCGAGAAGCGTCCCACAGCTGGTCAATTGCTTAGTCATCGGTGGATCAGTGAGCCAAGTTTGCTGCAGGGAGATCAAGTCCAACCTCCAACAGCGGCTGCTCCTTCAGAAAAGCAGAGGAAAGAGAGGGATGAAATGGCAGCAGAACTGGCTAATATCGTGATTGATGGACCATCAAAGGGAAATATTTCTACTTCTCGATAGTATGTTTGGCTTATTCAATCCACAGTTGACGTGTGCTGCATATACGTGCAATGAAGAGTTTTCTGTATGTTCCAACATTTTTTGTAGGCCAGGTGAATCTTCTCGAAAGATTCAACTTGGATTCTTGTTTTTTTTAGATTGCAGGTTAGATCATTCAAAATTGTGTTACTGCAAGTCAGTTGTTCTAAGAACTTATTGAACATGCTTGTTTGTTTACAAAACACTAGAACTCATCTGATTTCAGTTATTCCCCTTTGGTGGCTTCACGATCAGCACTGGGCATTTGGCATGATGAGCACAGTAATCACTCGCACTCCCTAAGATGGCCCTGCAGTGCCAAACAGCAGACTTTCAACATTAAACTTAATTAAAAACCTAAAATGATATATATTTTTTTGCCTTTTGATTTTGCTTAAGCCACGGCTTCCTACGACGAGGAGATCAACGTCCATTTGCTCCGCCACCTGGCATATCGTCTCTTTCGGATCACCCTCCGCGATCACGGTCTCTGTTTTCACGAGCGGAGCTTTGCTGCTGCAGAGTCGAGCTGCTCGTTCCAGCAGATGGTGTGAGTTCTCCTCCTGTGCCTTCCTCACGGATTCGAACACCGACGACGTGGCGTAGATCGCTGACAATGGAATTAATGATTGTTTTTTATAGTTTTTTAGATGTAATTATTGACGAGAGGAAGAGATGAGGGATTGATTAATGCGTGCATGGTCCGACGGGATGCATGAAGTGCTGCAGCGGCTGCTGCGCGTGGAGGAGGATGAGTCTGCCGAGGGAAGCCGCCGCTGGCGAGTCACCGGAGCTGGACGGGAAGAGGTTGTCGAGCGCCCAGGAGAGTGCGTGCAGGCTGCCCTCGCTCTCATCCACCGCCGCCAACACTTTCATTTTCTTCCTGAACTCGCCGCACCCGGCCGCCTCCGCCTTTGCCTCCGCAGCAGCTACTGACGGCGGTTCTTTGCCCTCCGACTCCATGGAAGCGCCGCTCTATGGTCATCTGTCTCGAACGCAAGCATTGTTAAGTGGATTGTGTTTGAGTAAGAGGCTGACACGAACGCCGCGGTCGCGGCGTCCATGCAGAGCCCGTCTCTGCGACGGCTTCTTGTCGCGGTACGAACCGAACAGGCAATTTCCCGAATTTGGAAGGGAAAATAAATTATTATTTTTATATAAAATATGAATCATTCTTTAGACATTTTTTATAACAATAGAATTTAAAAATTATTCCCTAAAATATTAAAAAGTACAGCAACGCTGAAATTGTCAATGATGGCGCCAATAAGAATGATAAATAATAATAATAAGAATATCAATATTATTCCGTCCAAGGTTTGTAGGCCCATTTATTCGGATCTTAGTGGTTGATTCGGTTAATACGGCCAGGTAATTGCAGCAAGTTACCAACTCTCTCGACCCAATGCTACCCGCATGAATTGATGTGCCTCTCTTCTCTTAAGTGGGTCCCGCAAATACTCCGATGGATCCACTGGATTTCGGGACACGGAGGTGGGCAGGTGGATGATCAGTATCGTTCAAAATCCGTAGCATATTCCTTTTCGTCCACAGATTCGTAAATAAGCAGTTGCACCGTCGAAACGAAACATGGCTCCGAAGATTAAAGATAGAAGAATTGGGAGAAATCGACCGATTCCTCGAAGCGCCCCCGCCCGATTCGAAACACGACCAGCAAACCCTATATTTTGTCGCCCAGATCCATCACTGTTTCGATTGCTCCCCTTCCCTCTCCTTCCCCTGCCGCCGGCGTTGGCACAGGAGGAGCCGGGGAAGGTGGAGGTGGCCTTTGAGCTCGAGGCATTGTGTCTAATGTGAGGTACGGGCGGAAAAGGGCTCCTTTTCCTGTGCTTTTTGTCGGAATCCATGGATGTTTCCGAGGATTTCACGGTCCCGGCCGGCAGCGGAAGCGCCGCGGGGGAGGGACTGTTTGTTGGGACGTTCTCTCTGGGACTTACCCCTTCCAATGCCTTTCGTCGGTCTATGAGGCGGAAGATGGACGCCAGGGGAACCGGCGCGACCTCCGGCGTCGCCAGGGTGGAGATCGGGAATGAAGCGGCGGCCCTGCGCGAGGCCCTCGTCAGTCACCAGCAGACGGTCCAGAAGCTGCAGGCGGAGCTGGAGGAGGAGCGGAGCGCCTCGTCGTCAGCTGCGCAGGAGGCCATGTCGATGATCGTCCGCCTCCAGCACGAGAAGGCGGAGGCCATCATGGAGTCCCGGCAGTTCAAGCGCTTGACCGAGGAGAAAATGACCCACGACCAGCAGGAGGTCGCCAGCCTCGAGGACCTTCTGTTCAAGCGCGAGCAGGCAATGCAGGCACTCTCCTGCGAGGTCCAGGCCTATCGCCATCGCCTACTCAGCTACGGCTTTAGCCTTGACGGCGATGCGCCTCCCTCGGAGCCGCAGACGCCTGACACGGTTACCTCCTCCTTTGCCATTCCCGCGATCGAGTTCCCGCAGGAGTATCCTTCGATTAGGTGCGTCAGCGATGCTGGTGCCGAACTTGATAAGTACCCTCCCGGCGCGACTCCACGCGGGCACCTCCAGAAGCTCGAGCAGCGCATCTTCCAACTTGAGCGGACGCCAAGTAGCATGTGTGGGAGTATCAACGAAAAGGGAGTCATAGTGGGGCATTCACCTCGGGTCCGGCCAAGGCATCTTCGAAATATTTCATACGGAAGCTATGGTTCTGTTCTGGAATTCAACAAGGCGGAGGAGTTCCCTACATCCATTGATGCTGCGTCAGATTACGATGATATGAGCGACAGAGTGTACACTGTGGATGCCGTCCACGGAGCCAGTGACGACTATGTTAGCACACCAAGGGAGCTTCAGAACAGAAAATTTCGGATGGGTAGTAGGGTTGAGGAAGTAGAAATAAGCAAGCTTCAGATGAGGCTACAGGCACTTGAAGCCGATAGAGAGTCCATGAGACAGACACTGATCTCCATGGGTACAGACAAGATGCAGAGGGTAATATTGAAAGAGATTGCTGAGCAAATGTGCAAGGAAGGGCCAGCAGGAGATAGGATCGTAGACAAACCTTCTTCAAACAAATCTTCTTTAGTAGCGACCATCAAGGTAATGATTTATTTACCATTGTTTTCTGAATGTGTAATTCTCACATGTCTTCTTTCATTTTAAAATTAGTCTTCATGTAATTCGCACAAATGGAAACCTTATGTAATGAACTAACATTCCACTATTTGCAACCGTTATATTCATGCATGGTGTTTGCCAATTATCTGAAATTCACTGCTTCATCTTTCTTTTTAGTTCCTAATTAATTTTGTGTTAGGTTAACTCATCCAACTGCTAAATTCAATGGTGATGCAAATATAGAAGAGATAAGCGGATTGTCATATTAAGTTCAAGACTTTGGGTAGTTTTGTTTCCAGAAGATGGATCTTTTTCTTTTTTATGGTTGATTTCATTGAAAAAAAGGAAGCAACATCATAGAAAATAAATAATGGTTCAAAGTTTACATATTTTGACTTGAAAATGTGATAAGATGAGTCCCAACCCCTTTAGGAGGTCATATGACTTTTGCTTCTATTTTTTTTTTCCCCTACCAGAAAAAACCAATCATTCAGTGGACGACTGATTGGTTTCAGAACTAGTAATCCACGAGCCATTTAGCGACTGATACGGCATTTGTAACTACTATTTCACAAAACCTTAGATTGTATTGATTTTAGAGAGACAGAAGTAAATTGTTTAGGATGAAATGTATTAGCAAGTCTATATAATATATGTTATAGTTCATTATTATTTTGATGAAGTAAAGTAAATTGATTTGTTAAAACTAAAAAATTGCCATGTTATAGTGGTTAAGATGCATACAGGACTTTAACAAGGAATTGACCCAACCCAACATATTTTAAGAGGCAGCAGACTTCTTTTGTTTCAGCCTTGTAGAGTTGTAGGTCATATGCCAACTAAGTTACTTGGTGCGTGATATCAATTTTATTGATT
Source organism: Zingiber officinale (assembly GCF_018446385.1). NCBI lineage: Eukaryota > Viridiplantae > Streptophyta > Magnoliopsida > Zingiberales > Zingiberaceae > Zingiber > Zingiber officinale. The sequence goes on along the minus strand of NC_055994.1, from coordinate 95,567,710 downwards.
TTATGGATAGGAGGGTTGTTACTCAATCTTTTGGTTTAATTTTATCTTTTTTTATAAGAAACTCTACTATATTTTATCGTACAATGTATGTTGAAATTCAAACGAGTAGTTCATTGCCACTCAATTCTTCCGGATGGTATACTATATCAGAATGAAGATACAAAATTTAATGTATTGGAGAAATAATAGCTTTAAAAAATGTCGGTTTATGACTTTCATGAATGAGTAATGAATCGCTAACTACTGTCAACAATTATGTTTACTGGAGGTTGATGTATATTAGTAATCTCTATTTTCAATGTGACTGTTTAGTTGATTGCAGCATAAGGATATAGTTGATCTAGGAAAGGAATTCCTGCATTCCATGTGCATTAGACCAATGATGAAACCAGAGTCGTGTTATTTCCTGTCAACAGTTGTAGGTGGGAAAATAGAAATCACTGAGCCCAAGTAAGAGAGATCTAAACTGCTTCTTTGAAAGGATATGCAAATCGCGCATATGAAACATTAATAACATGAGATTGGGCAAACTAGCTGTAGGGGGCAAGCTAATAGTATGACATGTGCTTTTATCTGTAAATTAAGCTTCTTAAGAGCTTTCATGAACAAGTTTGAAACTATATTCTTTCAAGCATGTCTACTGTATAGATTGGACAAACTATGCTGACTACTATTCCTGATTTCATTCTCTCTGTATTTAAAATCTTTGATACATTGACATGCCTAGGTCATCTTGAAGTTTAGGCAACTCACCATATCAAGAACCCGTTGTTTTCAATTTCATCTGTTTTCCTCCTGATAGTTGTTTTTTTTCTGCTAGAGTGCCATCTCATACCTTGTATTCTGGAGAAAGAAGCCATCTCGAATCAGGTGAGTTTGTGTTTGTTTTTTCAGATAGTTGTATAACTGTTGAGTTCTTACCGCGAATTGTGACCTCTATCCTTGTAGGTATCCATTCGGGATTACAGCGGGCACTGTTGGTTTACTACTGCTTTTAGACAAGTCCTCTCGTGTAAGGCAAAAGAGACTTCTCACAAGAACACGGCTAACGACCGCAGTGATTCAGTTAGATATCGACGGCTTTGATGTTGGCAACTACTCAGAAGCAATTTGGGAGAGATAAACACCAACTTTCCGATCTATATGATCCTGGTTTTTGCTCTCATTTCTTAGGTGATGTGTTAACTAGCTGATCTACTCTAAAGCATTTTTTTTTCTCCCACGAAGAGAGAAATATTGGTTTAGATGTAGCAAAGTATCAAACTTTATTGTTTATTCTCTTTCTGAGGATGAATTCATTCACAATTCTTTTTTTCTTATATCATTGCAATGAAGTAAATTATTATGACGATTAAAAGCAACACTTTATTTATTCTTCAATCTCATACACAAAGATGCATTAACAAAGAAAGAGGGGAGAAGTGTAAGTTGAGTAGATAAAGTCATTCAAAAAAGTTTTTTGTTCCTTTTTTATGATAGATTAAGTTTAATAGATGCTTTTAGGTATTTTTTTATTTTTATTTTTATTTTTTAAATATTAAATTATCTATTTTAAGACGTTGGATGTAATACATTGTTTATGATATTGTATAAATTTTGGGGAGGAAAATGAAAATTTCCTGGAGATTTTATGAATGACTTTGGACGCTGTCCCTATATGCTTGGCGTACGCGACGAACAAAATCCTACTCTCCAAGATGTGACGCTTTTTAACCGGGCACCACTCTTCATCCTCTTCAATTTGTGAGTAGCTGTATGTGTAAACGAACACGAGTATCTCTAATAAATTTCCGGACGAGTAACTACATCCCCACCATCCATCCATAAAAATCGTGAATGGAAAAAGAGCGGAATGAAACGACCGACACGCGGTTTGTCCTCCTCTTCTCTCCCTCTCTCGCTCTAGGGTTTCTGGATCGGTATTCTCTCGCTGATCATTCGCTGGCGTAATCGGCAGCAGGTGCTGCCACGTAGTCCATCGATCCTCCCTCTGCTCCGGTATTGAGGCGCTCCGTCGGAGGTATTTGCTCGATCGATTTTCTGCTTCCTGTCGTATTCTTGCTCGGATCCTCGACGAGTTGGATCGAACTCCGATCTCAATCTTGTTTTGCTAAATTGTTTGCCTCCTGGTAGATAGATCAATCTGCCACTGACCGAATATCCTCCTGAGCGATCTCAATCTGGCTTGTTGTTTTGTCGTTCCTCTCTGCTTTTTCTGTAGCTGTATATAGTGTTTGTTAGCAGTTTGCGATTGGACTATCCTTGGGGAATTTATTTTTTGAGTTTTAAGTTTTTATTTCCTTATCTGGATTCAGAATTGAATTTTTAGTTCGCTTTATTTTTAATTGAACGGCGTATTTTCTTAGGTTTGGTTATGGATGTTACTGCAAAGATGGAGAGCCACTTATCATCAGCTGCAGCTTTCGTGGAAGGAGGCATCCTGGATTCTTGTGATGATGCTTGCAGCATCTGTCTAGAAGCCTTCTGCGAAAGTGACCCTTCCACGGTGTGTGGTCTTTAGGGTATTTGTATTTATCCAGAATTTGATAATAACTCTGCTTTCCAGTACAGTTCAGTAGATTTGTGATATTCTCTTTTGTTATTTTTCAGGTTACTAGTTGCAAGCACGAATACCATCTACAATGTATTCTTGAATGGTACTGCCTTTGTTATTCTCTCTGATTTTTTTGTCCTGCTTGTGTTACTGAACTTGTTATTTTACTGTTTGTTTCTTATACATGCTTTCGTAAAAAAAGGTCTTAGTTGTTGGAGATGCCTTTGATAAGTAATCTAGAGCATGTGATCACTTGTCTTGGAGTGTATATTCTCATAATAATTGAATCAACTGTTTTGTTTTGCTTTATTTCATATCATTACCACAAATTAGTTTCCTGTTTTATCTTTTCTTTACCTAAAAATTTATTTCTTAAATTTGGTCTTAATTAGGTGCCAAAGAAGTTCTCAGTGTCCTATGTGTTGGCAGACTATTATTTTGAAAGATCCAACCAGGTGCGCTAGTTAGAAAGGACTGGTCAAATGTGCTTAGAAAGGTTCTTATCTTTTCTGATCTTGATTGTGGCAGCCAAGAACTACTAGAGGCTGTGGTGCGTGAAAGGAACATAAGACTTGATAATGCACGAACTACCACCGTTTTTCATCATCCAGCACTTGGTGATTTTGAGGTGCAGCATGTGGGCATTTTTAAATTACTATTGAATTTTCATGAGTGATAACAAAAGGGCGATGGTCATTTCAAGTTACACAATGATTTCTTCTTTATGAGCTTTTTGTTGCAGTTGCCCATTGGTGGAAATGATGCTGAACTAGAAGAGCGTATCATTCAACATTTGGCCGCAGCTGCTGCCATGGGAAGAGCACATCACATTACCAGAAGAGAAGGACGAGTTAGATCAGGATCTCATAGCCGTCCACAATATCTAGTTTTCTCTACAAATTCAAATGTTCCATCTGTGGGTTCTGTGCCTGCTTCCTCTCCTTTAGGTGGGGATAATGAATCGTCTTCCACTTCAATCACTGCTGCTAATACATCAGCTCCAAATAGTAGTCCAGGAGGGGAATCTGATCAGGTAATCAATGATCTTCCAAGTCAGGCTACTCAGGTTCCATTTTTGACATCTGAGGCCGGAAATTCTCCAAGCAGACCTATAATTTCAAGTCCCAGGTACTCGTTAGTACTATATATACATAAATCTTTTTTATAATTTCTTTTATATTCTTGTCAAACTACATTGGATCCTGATCACCACTAATATTTCAGGGCACCTACTGGGCATTCTTCTCCTGTTAATCACGAAAGACCAGGGCCTTCTGAGTTGCAATCCTTCCCAGAAACTTTGAAATCTCGCTTTAATGCGGTCTCAATGAGGTATTTTGAAGATTGTGCTGTGCTCTCAATTTCCATTTCCATTATATGAAATGATGAATATACTATTTGCACATTTGCAATTAGGTATAAGGAATCTATAGCAAAAAGTACTCGAGGATGGAGAGAGCGGCTATTTTCACGAAATAGTTCTGTAGCAGATATTGGTTCTGAAGTCAGAAGAGAAGTCAATGCTGGAATTGCTACTGTATCACGAATGATGGAGCGCTTGGACACAAGAGAAAGTAGAAGAACTTCAAGTTCTTCTCCTTCACCTAGTGTTGAAGTACATGCGATTGTGGATCCGAATAATGAGGATGCTACTACCAATCAAGCTGACACTTTTGTGAATAGTGGCACTTCATCAACATCTGATGTGGCAACTTCAGCTCCTAACTAAGGTGCATTTCATTTTCTAACTATGAGTTTGCTGTAGTATTTTGTGCCAAAGATACAGCATTCTGCTCTTTTATTGCATTGCTTTGTTTAGATGAAAGTTCCATGATTTAGATAAGGATCTTATAAGTTCAAGTGTTGTGCCTTCTATTGCCCATATTTAAACAAGGTTGCAAATTAAGCTGCTACTTGCTTGGGTTTGACTTTACCTATATGACTATTCGAATTAAATGTGATCTTTTGGAGTTTGGACTTTGAAAATGTTGCTGGACCTAATTTAAGTTAATTTGATTGCACTTGGATTGTAATGCATTTGATAGTTAAGTTGCGCAAAAATCACGCCAAACATGATTTGATTTTCACATAGAAACTTGATCATTTTTCTTATTCAAAATCTACTGGTCGTCTGTGGTTGGACATCATGTTTCTGTTGTCAAAGGTGTGAGATGCATTTTGCATCTGGAGACTATCCCTGTACCAACTCTCACATGAAAGATTAACTTTCTCTTTATACAGATTCATCTTGTTTGAATGATTTTTTTACATTTAGTTAATTAGATATTTTTCTATTTTCTGGATGCCATACAATTTATATAATTAAGATATCAAGCATTGCATTAATAATATCATATCATTTGGCATTATCCTAGTTGACTCTTAAATCATATTCTCTCAACATGCACGCGCATACACACACTTGTTCTCGTTTATATAATGTTAATTATAGAGATGATGTTTGCAGCCAAATATTTTGTCTTTTGTTGGGTTACTTGAACTTTTGTTGGTTGCAGCTGCCCCATTTTTTTAGAACTCATACTTATTAGGATATTGGTTCAATGTTTCCATAACTTGCAAAAGAAAATGCATCTTGAGGGGAGGTTATCCTGTTTGACAAATTTATCAACAATAAATGGCTAGACTTGGGAAGTTGCTCATAGAAATCTTCTCCAACTAGGGATATGTCCCTATGATCTCTGGATTTTTATCCAGCCAACATGCTTAAAAATTCAAAAGAAATGGACTTAAACCAATCTGACCTAAGCATGAACTTGTAGTAACTTGGTGATTCTTTTAAACTTTATAGCTTTAGCATGAACACCGTGAGGATAAGTTATAACTTCTCTAGCTTATTTATCCAACTCTTGAATTGTGTTAAATGTTTAAGTATGAACCTTAAATTTCCTCCAACTTAATCCTCCTCTTTTAACCTTTTCCATATGTTTCATGATATTGTTTTGAATTTTGAAATATTATAGAAGGAATTCTTTTTGTCATCTATCCAGGTGTTATTAGTGGTTCATCAAAATTGAACTCTGGCTTATATGGTCTTCTCTACCAGAGTGAATTCTACAAGCAAGCAAGATGCTAAAAGTGGAGGTTACAAATCCCGAGGCTTGAGAAGTTTTTTTTTTTATGGATTTAATTTTTTTGCTTTCATCTGTATAAAGTTATTCATAGAGAAACTCTAAACAATAATTAGGGATGCATTACTCTGGTACAAGGTTATGATCCTCCAATGCCTACAAACGCTGGATTGAATGACCAACTTTCTGGATTCAGTCATTCAAATGCAGAGTGAAAACAAAATGTTTGTGGTATTTTTAATTGCCCCTCCAAATCCTTGAAGTTGATTTCCTATTTTCTTTTTATAGGGAAATGAGCATGTTTATATATGCAGGTTAGAATATACAAATGTAGGCTATGGGACTAACGTATATCTGAGAAAGTACCAGATTAGATTATAGAGTAAATGCCTTGGGACTGATATACATTGTATTTGCACCAATCTAACTTTCTTTTTATATCAAACTTCGCTTCCTCAAACAAACAAGTAGTTATTCGTGATCAGTCACACATGATGAATCATGGATGAAATTATAAGGTGTCAAGGCTTTATTAAGCTACGACTCTTTTTGTAATGTCTTTTGAAAATTTTGAGCATGTAAAGCTATTCTTTGATTTACATTCTTTGATCCTCCATACCTGTCATAGCTTCTTGGTGCATGTAAAGCAATATTCTTTGATTCTCCGTATCTGTTATAGCTTCAGAATTAAAAATATGTGCTCCTGTGTGTTTTTTAAAAATAATTTAGGTATCTAATTTGTATGATCAGATTAATTTTGGAAGTGGCTGGTTCAATTTTAAGTTTTTCATCGGTTACTAACATAAATCAGGACAATGGCTCCAGACATTGCGCCCCAGTTCGTAAGTAGTTTTAGCAGCGTTCGAAAATGCGTTGTGTGAGTCTCCCATTCTTATCGACATATGAAGTATGTATCGCTGTCATCTGTGGATGTATGATTCGGCTGTAGATAACTCTTCCGTATTATCCTAGCTCGGTTTACGTCTTTGCCACTCCATTACTCTTTGACCAAACTAACTACTCTATTTTCCTTTTGACCAACTATCTTGTTAGATCGGAGGAGACTGCATATTATTGTGTGTGTAAAAAATTCTTTATCCGAGTCTGCATAAGTCAGATCAGGCGGGCCAAGTCAGATCAGGCGGGCCACTGATATGGCTCCAATTAGGAATAAGCATTCGATTAAAATTGATGTAAAAGGGAATAATCTTCACTCTGGGGTCGGACGTCTTTCTGTATTGGAGGAGTCTGCATAAGCCAGACCAAGCTCAGGTGGGCCACTGACATGCCCTAATTAGGAATTAGCATTCGATTAAAATTGTGGTAAAAGGGAATAATAATCTTCACTCCAGGTTCGGACTGTCTTAAATCAGATGATGCAGGGTGCATTTCGCACAATATATATATATATATATATATATATATATATATATATATATATATATATATATATATTTCACGGAATATTTTATAATATTGCCCCGCTCGCAACACTTAGGGAGCGTTTGGTTAAATGATGGGAATCACTATGGGTATGAGTTTGATAGTAGGGTGAAATGGGAATAGAAATAGAAATGAAACCCATCAAGTTATATGGGTTTGGTTGATTCCCACAAATCTAGTAATCATTTCCAAACTCACAATCCAAACACTATCTTTTACTATCATGTCATTCCCTCATTCCCAAATCCATCAACCAAACACCCCTTATTTATCACCAGAAAGGCCAACAGTAACACCAATGCCAATGAAAAAAATATGATAATGCTCAGCGTCCCTCGTCGCTAATTCTATGATGAGATAAATCAGATATTACGTCGTCTTCTAAGTGAGAGAATTATTTACTGCAGCCACAACACAATCTCTTACCTATTAAAATAAATTTATAACTATACTACCAACTCAAGTACGTACTAGGTCAACAATGACATTATTTCTTTGGAATACTACGATAATTGAAACATAAAATATTATCATATAAAATTTTAGAATCGAAATTAAGCATGTTCGAGCATGCCCTCTCTTATACATTGACCATTTATACTAATAACTAGTAGTTATCCATGATTTATCTTCTCCATATTAATCTAAGAACGGATTGATGGGGTGCTAGGACGGACTGACGGTTGCTAGGGGTAAGCACTTTGCCTTTTCGCTACTAGTATTGGTGTTGTTGTTTGCCTTTATCGTCATAGATAGGGAGCAAGGCCAAACCACTTCCAAGACATAGATAGGGAGTAAGGCCAAACCACTTCCAAGACATTCAGTATTAATGTGACAATATATGAAGATTACAGGTACAATTATCTATATGAGAGATTGATGGTCAAAGTTTGACCAAAATTTAAGTAGGTCAAGGTTGACCAGATACTTAACTGGGAAATCCTAATTAGAGGTTAGACAAGGACATATCTAATGGTAAGGTTGGCAGAAGATGAAAATCTAAGTGGGTCAATGTTGACCAAACACTTGGTGCGGAAAGTCCGAATGAGTGAAGTTGGGCAGTGAGAATGGTGAGTGAAGTCAGACAACTGGAAAGTCATGGTGAGTGAAGCCAGCCAGGTGAAAAGCTCTAGTGAGAGAAGTTAGGCAAAAGAAAAGTCTTGGTGAGTAAAGTCAGGTCAAAATCCTAGTGAGTGAAGGTAGGCAGAGGGAAATCTTAGTGAGTGAAATTAAGTGGTGAAAAGTCGTGGTGAGTGAAGTCAGACATCTGGAAATTCAGGCGGGTCAAGGTTGACGAGACACATGGAATTTGGAAGTCCAAGTGGGTCAAAGTTGACCGGACACTTGGCATATGGAGAAAAGTCCAAATGGATTAAGGTTGACCGGACATCTGGTGCACGATAAGTCTAAGTGACTCAAAGTTAATCGAACACTTGACACGGGGAGAAAAGTCCAAGTGGGTAAAAGGATTAACCGGACACTTGGTGAAAAAGTCTCAGCAGGTAAAGGTTGACTAGATACTAAGCAATGAGAAATTTTAGTAGGTCAAGGTTGACCAGATGCTAGGCAATGTAAAGTTCTAGTAGATCATGGTTGACCGGATGTTTGGTAGAAGAACCCTAGACTTATATTTGAATGTTAAAGTTGGTAATCAATTAGGCTAATTGATTATACCATGTTTTAAACGATTAAGCTTTTGGCTTAATTGCTTAAGCTTGGAATCGTGAGAAATAGAAGGGAGCTAAATCGTTTATCTTAAGTGATTCAGCAAGGTTTAATCGATTAGTCTAATCGTTTAAGTTCTATTATGTGAGAATCAGAATGGTTAGTAAACGATTAAACAGGGAGGCTTAATCGTTTTATAGCTTATTCTCGAATAAATAGAAAGATTCCTAATCGATCTGGCTAATCGATTAGGAAAACTTAACTGACTGGGTAGTCAATTAAGATTCAGAAAAGTAGCTATTATGCAGGTTACTGACGCAGTAATCATTTAAAGAGATTTTAATAGATTAAGGTGCTGATGGTAACCTTAGAAAAAGATTTTTCATGCACTGTTTCATCAGAGCTCTCTATACAGATTCTCGACAACTATATACCAGTTCTTGGAGACTTAGAAGTACTTTTAAGTTGATCAAGAAATGTCTACAAGTAAGAAGAGAGCAAGCTAGAGTTTTATCATTGTATATCTTGTAAAATTTCATTTGTATCAGCTTGTATCTTCTCTGTGTGTGAGTTTGTACAAGGTTTTTCTATCTCTGGATTGTTTCCGAGAAGGAACTCTTTTAAAATAGATGTGTGAATAAAAACCGGATCTTTGAATTAATCAGCTTGTTTGATGTGGATATCAAGTAAATCCATTTTATTAATATTAAAGGAATTTAATTCAAATATTCCATTGTAAATTATAGTCTTATGAAATGAACGAGCTATTCATTCCTCTCTAATTCTAATGTATCCCGACAATAAAAATTTATACTTCATCAATCTCAATATTCAACCTCTCATTCTCAAATGATAAATCTTTATCCATTTATGATCTCAACGTCGGGGCAACATTAACACCAATACTAGATGCTTCGGAAGTGGTTTGCTCCTGAAGATTGTTCTTCCAACTCAGTTAATACTAGTCAAATCCAACAAACTATCGATACAACGTGCAATGTCGTTTCAAACAGTAGGACTGCTTAGTCAGTCTCTTTCACAATTTCAAAATTAGAGCATCTTTAATGTCGTTTCAAATTAGTTTTTTTTTTGGGTCCCACCAATAACAGGAAGAAAGAGATTAAGAAGTTTCTTAATTCACAGTGACAAGGAGAAAAATAAAAAGGCTCAAAAAAAAAAAAAAAGTTCGTAAAAAGCTCGGTTAGAGATGCCCGATTCTTTTTCCCGCGTTGTTTCAGCTTTTTTTTTTAATATAAAAAGGGTGAATAATGGCGTGATAAATGTATATATATCGGCGAAGGTTTCTCTCGGCTTCCTCGGAGTTATTTCTCAGGTGATTAATAATTCTCTCATTGACTTTTTCCAGGAAAGAAACTTAGAAAGGTTATCATTTCGAAGGGTCGACTTGCAAATTTAATTGGGCAAAAAACAGCGCCTCCGTTTCAATGACGCCCATTTTAATTTTAATTTTAATTTTTATGTAAAAGGCATTCCGCGCTTCCAACTACCTAAGATTGTAATTTTCTCATCAGATTCAACATTCTACGGGGAAAATTCAAAACGAGGATAAAGATCTTCGAATTTTTCGAGAATGGGATAAATTTGGGACAAATTTGAGAATACTATTCCCATACCTAACTCGTTCTGAATATTATTATTATTATTATTATTATTAATAAATAATAATAAGATTTTTTAAAAAAATATTAATAATAATGTTAATATTAATATTAAAATTTTTAAAAATATTAATAATAATAATATTGATATTAATATTAATATTATCATTAATAATAATGATAAAATAATAATAATAATATAAATTAAATTTGAGGATGGGACGGAGATGAGAATTTGATCCCCGTAGGTTCGGGTTCAGAAAATCTCCGAACTCGAAAAAATGAGGACAGGGTGGAGATGGGGATGACAAACCTGCCCCCACTCCACCCCATTGTTATCCTTACAACTACCTCAGTAAAATAATATTAATACCCTTAGTTTTAGTATTACATGCCAAAAGGTGATTTATTCATTCCAGTATTCTATCAATCTATCTGGATAATACGAAAGAGATAAATCATAGATGTCTACTAATTATTAGTATAAGTGACCAAGTATCGAGGAGGATGCTCCCTTATATTTTCTATTATACACATTACATCGAATTATGTAAATAAGATAAATCATAGATGCTATAATATTAAGTTGAATTATAATTATAATAATTATGATTATATTAGCTGTAATTATGAGTATAGCAGTGCGTTGAATTGTATTATAGATACTGTAAACTTATAATTACTATATCAAGGATAATAGTTATGAAATAGTAGTGATTATAATATAAATATTATTGTACAAGCTATGCATTTAGAGTTAATCGTCAATTTTGTCCCATTTAATTTATACACAGCTACCACAAACGCAAAATCTGATATAAAAAAAGTTGTCTTATTTTATAAATTATATTGATTATTTAATGTCAATTAATCGATTGCGTTTTTTTTTCTTAAGCTGAAAATCTTTGATAATATTTTTTAATTGTTGAAATTAATTTGAACTAGCCACCTTTCAAGGAATTCTTTTGTTATTTTATTTTAATCAAAAAATCAAATGTTGTTAGGTGGGGTTTAAGTTAAAAATAAATAAATAAAACAAGCTGAGTTGGAATAAATGTGCAATTAGTGGTTGCATAATTGTCTTCGTTTACAATTCTTTTTTTAACGGTTAAAGCTAATTATTGTCCAAATTATGAACTTATAAGAGTCAAAATTGGAAATATATATATATATATATATATATACACACACACAATTGTACATAGAGTGTCCGAAAATGGTCTGGACTCCATGAAACACACTCATTCCGGATGCCCAAATCACTTTCAGTGCCCCACGCAGTTAGTTGTGTGCACGCGGGGAGAATATGCCAGACAACATATTATGTTGAATCTTTGGTAATTTATAAAAAGGCATATCTTGTATATTGTAGTTACCAAAAGATGTATGGTAGTTTTGTTTATACCAAAGAGCGTAGATAAAAAAAAAAAAAAAATTTCCTTTTACCTCTCTTGCCAACCTCTTCTTCTCAATCATTATTTTCCAAACATCCAACCTACATTTTGAATTGAAAATCATTTTGTGATTCAAATGTACATCCTCTCACTCTCTCCATCCCTCTACTTGGACTTTTAAACACAAAACGATCATGAACCTCCTTCGCTTGTCATTCCTTCTCGTGTTTTTTGACGGGATTGCAAAAGACTAGTTAAGGTTTAGGGATATTATCGTAAGAGTTTCAAAAGAAGAGTTCAAAGGACAACAGCGGTTAAGAACGTCAACGTTGACGGACAAACTTCTAGCAAGAGTGAAATTAGTAGAAGAATAAAGTTAAAGATTTAGCGATGTATGTATAAATTTACTACTATAAAATAGGATTGTAATATAAAAAAACTACAGTTTGGTAGCAAAGGGTGATGACAAAAATCATGTTTATGGTTTCATTGGATGTGTCTGGAAAAAATATTCAACAACACCTGCAATATGATGTCCTCCAACACTTAATCAATTTGTAAGATGTTCCACTGTGATGCTAGATTTTAGCTAAACCTTGTATGCATGTTAGGTTGAAATGATAGGTAACAACACATTGGGCCTAATATGTGATCATATTAGATCCACTTTCTTCTTTGATTAAAATTTTTATTTGATACTATATCTACCTTCTCCTCGCTCAACCCTTCATAGTGATTGAGAATCTACATAAATCCAATTATCCTAGGTCCATCAATGTGTTTTGACCAAAACCCACTTATGGACCTAAACTTGTTTGATTACACCTATTTAATGTGTTGTGCTATCCATTTCTTATTTAGACCTCTCAGTGGTGGCCCAACGTTATGAGAAGTTTCTACTTCAATGCGGGCCTGATATGGGATTATATCAGGTCTAACATGATCTTTGGTTAAAACTTTTCTTTTACACCATATATACCTTTTCCTCGCTCAACCCTTCCTAGTGGTTGAAATTATGCAAAATTATAAAAATCCTAGGTCCATATTAGTCGGATTATGTCACAACCACTGATAAATTATGGAAATCTAATATACACACCATATACTTGGTCTTTGCTAAATTAGTATGTACAACAATACTTGATTATGTAGTTGAAAGTTTGCTAAATTAGTTTATAATTTATTTATCAGGGACGATCATGTAATTGAAGAAATTCTCTTTGAGATATGAAATACGCTTGATGCAAATTCTTACATTGAACATGGAGCTAATGTAGGAGAATTATCTAGAAAAAATATTTCATCGTCTTCAGAGTATATTGGTGTGTAGAACACAAATAGAAATATAAGTAACGATTTGACATTTGATCTAAATGAAGAAGCAAGTATTTTAGAAGAAGAGATTCTGAATCCTTATACAACACTTGGTAATTACTTTAAGCCTACTTAGAGTGAGGAAGAAGGGTATTATACCCAAATTGGAGAGGAATTATAATGCAATACAGATGTACAAGAATTCTTAGCTGATGATATGCAGATTGAACAATATGAAATTCCTCCAGAGCAATACAGTGACTTAGAGGAGGAGTTCCCAATAGCTGATGATTCATATATTCTAAATTCTCGATTGCTCCAAAGGACAATTGAAGAGGCAACAGATGAGCATGAATTTTATGTTGGCCAATTTTTTCCATCTCGACAAGAGTTTAAGAATGCACTTGTGAAACATGCCATGATTAAACATATGAGATATAACCTAGTTGACACTAGGAAAAATAAAATAAAAGCCGTTTGCTTTAATCAACCATGTACATAGAGAGTTGGCTAGAGAGATGTCGAGTTCACTGTTACGAAATATGTAAAGGAACACCAATGTGCCACCATTAGGGAAAGAGCTGATCATCAAGCATGCTCTTCCTCCTTTGTAGCATCTTTTGTTGAAGAGTAATTTGTTGCTAATGAACCGTATAAACCAAGTATGATTATATCTGATATAAAAGTAAGGTTTAGAGTGACCATATCATATAGAAAAGTATAGATAACTCAGGAGAAAGCGATGAAGAATGTTGTTGGAGATTATGACCAAGCTTATAGAGATCTTCCACTATATCTACGTGAGTTAAGAGTCAATGATCCTGAAACCTATATAGCACTACACAAGAATAGCGAAAATTAGTTCCAGTGTTGTTTTTGGAGTTTTGGAGCTTGTCGAAGAGTATTAAGGTCTTATCTTTACAAATTGATTAGAATTGATGCCACATATATAAGAGGGAATTATTCGGGTGTGTTGTTGATGACTACAACAATTGATGCTAATGACAATGTCCTCCCAGTAGCCTTGGAATCGTTGAAGTTGAATGTGGGTTTACCTGGGAGTGGTTTTTAGATCATATGAAAAGATTCTTTGCTATGGATGCATAGTCAATGATCATAGTATCAGATAGACATCGTGACATTATATCAACGGTTATGAAAGTCTACCCAACCACCCATTATGCTTTCTGTTGCCACCACATATCTTGTAATATGGTAACAGTTATTGACAGTAGGTCAAGTTTAGACTTGTTTTGGGCAGCAGCTCAAGTAAACACAACACTCCAATATGATCTCATAATGTAGTCCATGCTTGAAAAACATCCAGATGTCCATAAGTGGCTTTAGAACATTGACCCTAAAACATGGGTTAATGCACACTTTAGTGGGAGAAGGAACACAATGCTAACTATCAATTGTGTAGAGTTTAAATGCATTGTTCAAGCATACACATGAACTTCCCATAAACATGTTAATTGATAATGTTGGGGCAATTTCCCTAGGTCATGTTTAACCAGTTTGACTAAGCTTGAGTTGAGTCAAGTTTGAGTCGGGAATTGAGTTTTGATATTTGACAATGTATGGAGATTGCTGGAGCAATCATCCAATTGTGGAGATGGTCAAGGGATTGACCAGGATGATGAAAAGACAAGTCAAGTGGGTCAGTGTTGATCAGAGACTTGACCGGGTAAGTCCTAACTGGAGTTTAGACAATGGGAAAGTCCTAACTGGAGTTTAGGCATCTGAGAAAGTCCTAACCGAGTAAGCTTGGGCTCCAAGCTAGGGCCCACCACTACTTGGTCCATCCAAGGCTTACCTTGGTTGACCCTTGCTTGGGCTCCAAGCTAGGCTTGGCCGGCCATCTTAAGGTGGGTAAGAAGTTAGATTTAGGTGGGTATAAGATTTTATAAATAAGAGGCTACGACAGGGACCGAGAGGAGGAATTGGTTTTGGTCTCCTGATGAACTTGAGCTTCCCGTGTTCGCCCCGAACACCCAACTCGAGTTCATCAATAATAGCTCATACCACTAAAGAGTTATTATTGAACTACCGCACCAATCTCATATTACTATATGGGCTCCTTCTTATCATGAGTGTGTTATTCTCCCTGTGTTTATGATATCGAATGCCCACTAATTAAATGAGTTACTGACAACTCACTTAATTAATATCTAACTTCAAGAGTAGTACCACTCAACCTTATTGTCATGTCAGACTAAGTTCACCTGCAAGGTTTACATGAAAATCCTTATGAGCTCCTCTTGGGGACATTATCAACCTAGATTACTAGGACACAGTTTCATTCTATAATCAATAACACACCATATAAATAATATCATTTCCCAACTTATCGGGCATATTGATTTATCGAACTAAATCGCACCCTTTGATAAATTAAAGAAATGAATATTAAGTATATATGCTGTTATTATATCATGATTAAGAGCACACACTTCCATAATAACAAAGGTCTTGTTCTTTTATGTAGTCAGTATAAAAAGAACTTACCCTAAATGGTCATTCTCAATACACTCAGAGTGTACTAGTGTAATTTTATAGTTAAGATAAACTAATACCAAATTACAATACGACTATTCCAATGGTTTGTTCTTTTCCATCTTAGTCGTGAGCAACTTTTTATAACTTATAAGGAACTGATAACATGATCTTCTGTGTGTGACACCACACACCATGTTATCTATAATATAAATTAATTGAACAACTACACTTAGAATATAAATGTAGACATTTGACCAATGTAATTCTTTATTTTAAAATAAATATTTACAAAAAGCAAGGCTTTTAGTATACACTCTAACATTTCCAACACGCCAAATGCATTATATTACTTTTTGAACATATTGCTAACATCATTCGGTACATAATCAAGCAACTTAATGTGAGGATAAGCATAAAGATAGTCATCCTTATAGGTCGATCGAGATATACTCAGCAGATAACATGAGTAGAGAATCCTAATAACCTGTCAGAATACCAATCACATACCAGAGAATATTCTTCTGGAACCTTCTCTAAAAATTATCATGTCTCTCATCAGCCAACCGCTTATGACAGCATATTCCTTTAACTTCCTCATCAATGACATAAGTTATAAACGATAAAGGAGATACACATGTGGGTAGTAGAAGATTCCTCGGATAATTATTGCACAGATTGTACACTTTTCGTTACCAGACAACCTCACCACCTCATGATTACGGACATTATGAGAGGTGATATATAAATGGGGTCCTCTCCGTTGATAAGGTACGTTTTGAACATTTCAAGCTTATTTTCGCGTGCATGTTTTTTACTATTCTTCATTCACTCTTCTAAAATTTATACTGACTTGAGTGTTGAAGGACCTTCACCAAGGACTCCCCCTGTTTTCTAGGTACTGACATTTTGTTTGCTCATCTTAGTGTGCACAAGACTAAAAGGAAACCTTTCCTTCAAGTGAAAAGTCTTATTCCAGTCAACAACTAAGCCACCGTTGGTAGATCGCTATCTCTTTAGTTTTCAGACAGGATCAGTCATCTATCCAGGTGCTATTAGTGGTTCATCAAAATTGAACTCTGGCTTATATAGTCTTCTCTACCAGATAGTGAATTCTACAAACAAGCAAGATGGTAAAAGTGGAGGTTACTGTTAGGACTAAAAGTAGCTAGAGGGGGGGGGGGGTGAATAGCTCGTCGCGTGCTAGGTGCTCGTCGTTGCTTGTTTCTTCAAAGATGTGCAGCGGAAAATACAGAAACAAATCACACAACGCTAACAAGGTTGGTTTACTTGGTATCCACCTCACAAGAGGTGACTAGTCCAAGGATCCACACCTACTCACACACCCTCCACTATGAATCACTCCTTTATGGTAACTACCAAAGGCGGAGAAGCCCTACAATACTCTCAATACAAGAAGAAGAAAGGGAAATACAAGATAAGCACAAGCTTACAAGATGTACAGTAAAAACCCTAACCCTAACTCCTCTTCTTGGCTTTGATCCGCCTCTTGACTTGGAAAACCTCCAAGATCCTTCAAGAACTGGCGATCTGGGCTTGTAGAGAGCTGTGGAGAAGCTGGCGAGAGAGCTGAGATGAATCGGTGAAGCGATGCCGAAGGAAACGAACGCCTGCGGCTTAAATCGACGCTAACGGTCGAATCCCGATCGATTGGAATGCTCCCAATCGATCGGGGAGGCTTTGGATCGATCCAGAGCGCCTCTGTGCTCTGGGAAAAACGCCTGGATCGATCCACAGATCGATCCAGCTCTTATCGCGCGAACCAGCATCGTCCCAATTGATCGGCTGATCGATTGGGACCTCTGGATCGATCCACCGATCGATCCAGAGGCTCTCTGTTCGCTGGGAGAAGCTTGGATCGATCCACTGATCGATCCAGAGCCTGGATCGATCCACGGATCGATCCAGCTCTTGGTTTTTGCCCAAAACCAAGTCCCAAGCCTCTCAAATCAACATCCGGTCAACCTTGACCTGTTGATACATTATGCCTAGCATCTGGTCACTCCCTTGACCTACCAGGACTCCCCACCAAGTGTCCGGTCAATTCCTTTGACCCACTTGGACTTCCCAACACCAGATGTCTGATCATCCTTGATCCATCTGGATTTTCCCTTGCCTGGCTTCACTCACCAGGACTTTCACCTAGCTTCACTCACTAGGATTTTCCCTTGCCTGGCTTCACTCACCAGGACTTTCACCTAGCTTCACTCACTAGGATTTTCCATCTGCCTGGCTTCACTCACCAGGACTTTCATCTAGCTTCACTCACTAGGATTTTCTATCTGCCTGGCTTCACTCACCAGGACTTTCACTTAGCTTCACTCACTAGGATTTTCCATCTGCCTGGCTTCACTCACCAGGACTTCTCTCCTGCCTAACATCCCAGTTAGGACTTCCCAATCAAGTATCCGGTCAATGCTTTGACCTACTTGACTCTTCTTCAATCAACCTTCTATTGTCAAACATCGAAACTCAAACCAAGACTCAAGCTTGGTCAACCAGGTCAACCTTGACCTAAGAGATGTTGCACCAACAGTTACAAATCCTGAGGCTTGAGAAGTTTTTTTTTATGGATTTAATTTTTTTGCTTTCATCTGTATAAAGTTATTTATAAAGAAACTCTAAACAGTAATTAGGGATGCATTACTCTAGTACAAGGTTATGATCCTCTAATGGCTACAAATGCTGGATTGAATGACCAACTTTCTGGATTCAGTCATTCAAATGCAGAGTGAAAATAAAATGTTTATGGTATTTTTAATTGCCCCTCCAAATCCTTGAAGTTGATTTGCTATTTTCTTTTTATAAGGAAATGAGCATATTTATATATGCAGGTTAGAATATACAATATAGGCTATGGGAGTTGCTTATATCTGAGAAAGTGTAGATTAGATTAGAGTAAATACCTTGGGACTGATATACATTGTGTTTGCACCAATCTAACTTCTTTTTTTTTTTTATTAAACTTCACTTCCTCAAACAAACAATTAGTTGTTCATGATCAGTCACACATGATGAATCATGGATGAAATTATAAGGTATCAAGACTTTATTAAGCTACGACTCTTTTTATAATGTCTTTTGAAAATTTTGAGCATCCATCTCGACGTCTCTTGGTGCATATAAAGCTATTCTTTGATTTACATTCTTTGATCCTCCATATCTGTAATAGCTTCTTGGTGCATGTAAAGCTATTCTTTGGTCCTCAACTTCTATCATAGCTTCAGAATTGAAAAATATGTGCCCCTATCTTTTTCTTTTTTTAATAATTTAGGTATCTAATTTTTATGATTCGATTAATTTTGGAAGTGATTGGTTTGGGCCACGAAAGTTTTTAACCAGTCATTAAAGTAAATTAGAAAAAAGTATGACTCCAGATATTGCGTCCCAACTCACGAGTAGTTTACGTTGTGCGAGTCTCGAAACCCTACTGTGGGTGACCGCCCAATTCTTCTGCCAACATGCCAAAGCTCTTAGGGTCATGTCTCCGCTTCTCGACATATGAAGTATGTATCGTCTGTAGTAAAGAAGTCCTTTCGAGAGGCTTTGGTAAAGATCGAGGTTGAGGAGTCGAGATGCTGAACCTGAGACAATTTAAGGCGTGTAATCACTTTCCTTAAAGAGTCTATTGCCTCTACTATCTTACTAGACCGGATTATAATAGGCAATTTCTTCTAGGATATAATAGATTCTAAATCAATAAAGTAGCAAGTTCTTTGGTTGTTTGCACAAGAATAGAGAATGATTGCAGTTAGTTTAACATGGCCAAGAACACTTATTTATAGAATTCTTTCAATTAACCATGAAAGGACACAACCATTCATTAGTCATGTTGGTTCACAAAAGGACACAACCATTCACAATGAAACCATTGGTCACAAAGTGATGCAATTGTTCACATGTTAAACATTGCTTACAATGAAAACCATTGATCACAATGTTGGTTAATCCTAGGAAAACGTACCGGTTCCACTATACAAAATTTTTGTACAAGTGTCGAACCTTTCCTTAAATAACCTATTGTGTTCTTTAGAAGTTAAATTAGGAATCGCAGACGGAACTTAACATCATTGATTCCAAATTTAACTTATCTGTTCTTAATGGTTTAGATTTGAATCGCAAGCGGAACTTAACACTATTGATTCAAACCTACCTAGATTATTAATTCCATAAATATTAATTTCCAAAATTGGCTTCCAGGACTGCATGGCGAGGCACAAGGCCTTCTTGGATATGGGAGCAACCACCACCGCCTAGGCAAAGCCTTTTAAGGAAAGCTAATATTTATTTCCTTAAATAACTCTAGGTCAACCAAAAGGAACAATCGAAACACAAGTTCGAAAAAGAAGAAAACACAAACTCGAAAAACTATTTCGAAAAACTGGATCTAATTGCCTCTTGTATTTTAGAATTCTTACAAAAAGAAAACTAGCATGATGCGGAAAACAATTGCTAATTATACCTTCTTTTTGTATGCTAATGACCTCAAGATCTTTTGCCGTATTCCTCGCCTCGCCTTGGACGTCGTGTGGGCGACGAACCTCCAAGATGATCACCACCCAAAAGAGCTTCTCCTCCTTGCAATATCCGGCCACCACTACCACAATAGAAAAGAGAGCAAAGGGAGAAGAGAGGGAGAGAGGGGCCGGCCACCAAGAGATCACCCAAGCAATAGAATAAGAGTTGTGTCTCATGAAGCCCCCCTTACCCCTTCTTTTATATTACTTGCCCAAGGCAAATAAGGAAAGATTTTAATAATTTTCTTTTTCCCTTTTAATTTTCCTTTTTCATTCCTCTTGATTGAATCAATCATCAATCAATGGTTGAGATCAATCCTATTTGTTTTAGGATTGGGATTGAATCCTATTGGCCGGCCCTTGCTTAGGCACCAAGCAAGGTGACCGGCCACATTAAAAGGAAAGGAAAAAATTTTTAAAAAAAAATTTCACAAGAAGAAATTCTCTTATAAAATTTACAAGCTCTCTTTCCTAAAGTATGAGTTAAAAAAGGAAAGTTTCTAAAATTAAAACCATGTTTTAAAATTTAAAAACTCTCTTATAAAATTTCCTTTTTTAACATGATGATAGAAAATTTTAATTTTAAAACTTATCTCCCTTTTTTCTTAAACCATGAGGATGGTTAAAAAAGGAAAGTTTTAAAACTTTTAAAACTCTCTATTAAAACATGTGGCCAAATTCAAAATAGGAAAGTTTTAAAAAATTAAAATCTCTCTTTTAAAACTTATAGTTTTCTACAAAGAGAAGATTTTAAAAATTCAAAACAACCCTCCCCTTTTGAATTATTGTGGCCGGCCCCTACAAGCTTGGTCACCAAGCTATAGGGCCGGCCCCTTCAAGAGGATGTGGCCGGCCATTGCTTGGTCACCAAGCAATGGTCCGGCCCCCTTCTTGGACACCAAGAAGAGCCTTACATTTGAATGGACTTGAGGCTATAATGAGGCTACGACAGGGATCTAGAAGAGAAATTGATTTTGGCCTTCCGATGAGCTTAAGTATCCCGTGTTCGCCCCGAACACACAACTCAAGTTCATCGATAACAACTCATTCCACTAAAGATGTAAGTTTTAAAACTTTTAAAACTCTCTATTAAAACATGTGGCCAAATTCAAAATAAGAAAGTTTTAAAAAATTAAAATCTCTCTTTTAAAACTTATAGTTTTCTACAAAGAGAAGATTTTAAAAATTCAAAACAACCCTCCCCTTTTGAATTACTGTGGCCGGCCCCTACAAGCTTGGTCACCAAGCTATAGGGCCGGCCCCTTCAAGAGGATGTGGCCGGCCATTGCTTGGTCACCAAGCAATGGTCCGGCCCCCTTCTTGGACACCAAGAAGAGCCTTACATTTGGATGAACTTGAGGCTATAATGAGGCTACGACAGGGATCTAGAGGAGAAATTGGTTTTGGCCTTCCGATGAGCTTAAGTATCCCGTGTTCGCCCCGAACACACAACTCAAGTTCATCGATAACAACTCATTCCACTAAAGAGTTATTACCGCACTACCGCACCAATCCCAAATTACATTATGGGCTCCTTCTTATCATGAGTGTGTTAATCTCCCTGTGTTTAAGATTACGAATGTCCACTAATTAAGTAAATTACTGACAACTCACTTAATTAATATCTAGCTCCAAGAGTAGTACCACTCAACTTCATTGTCATGTCGGACTAAGTCCACCTGCAGGGTTTAACATGGCAATCCTTATGAGCTCCTCTTGGGGACATTCTCAACTTAGATAACTAGGACACAGATTCCTTCTATAATCAACAACACACACTATAAGTAATATCATTTCCCAACTTATCGGGCATATTGATTTATCGAGCTAAACCTCACCCTTTGATAAATTAAAGAAATAAATATTAAATATATGTGCTTGTTATTATATTAGGATTAAGAGCACACACTTCCATAATAACTAAGGTTTAGTTCTTTTACTAAGTCAGTACAAAAAGAACTTACCTAAATGATCCTACTCAATACACTTAAAGTGTATTAGTGTAATTTATTAGTTAAGATAAACTAATACTTAATTACACTACGACTATACTGATAGTTTGTTCCTTTCTATCTTAGTCGCGAGCAACTGTTTATAATTTATAGAGAACCGACAACATGATCTTCTAAGTGTGACACCACACTTCATGTTGTCTACTATATAAATTAATTGAACAATTACATTTAATCAATAAATGCAGATATTGACCAATGCGATTCTTTTATTTTAGCAAATAAATATTTACAAAAGCTAGGCTTTTAGTATACACTCTAACACACAAAGGGATGCAACTTTTAAGGCGTGTAATCACTTTCCTTAAAGAGTCTATTGCCTCTACTATCTTACTAGACCGGATTATAATAGGCAATTTCTTCTAGGATATAATAGATTCTAAATCAATAAAGTAGCAAGTTCTTTGGTTGTTTGCACAAGAATACAGAATGATTGTAGTTAGTTTAACATGGCCAAGAACACTTATTTATAGAGTTCTTTCAATTAACCATGAAAGGACACAACCATTCATTAGTCATGTTGGTTCACAAAAGGACACAACCATTCACAATGAAACCATTGGTCACAAAGTGATGCAATTGTTCACATGTTAAACATTGCTTACAATGAAAACCATTGATCACAAAGGGATGCAACTTTTAAAAATGAAAACTAAACCTCAACATTCCCCCACTTAGTTTGCAATGTAAATCCAAACTAACACTTATTGATATCATACATAAAAGAAAGTGATTTTTAGGGCTCATTACTTAAACCAATATTCAACCATGCAAAATGATTGGTGGCTCATTACTTAAACCAATATTCAACCATGCCTTAAACTTATCACACATACGAACCATCAAACACATTCTCTTATTCGCACACTTTTAAGCACCTTTACTGGCCATGTGCTCATCCTAGTTTCATAATCAATTACAAAATTTTACCCCAAAAGTTTGTTAGAAGCGGCACCACTTCTTATCATTATATAGGTGGATATTATCTCAAGTCTTATTAATTAACTTAATAAAACACTTCTGAGATAATTTCATTAAGAACATAAATTCAAGCTACTCACTTAAGAATAACAAAGTATGCACCTTGAACTTGGAATGGTATACATGAACTAGGTGCTCACGATCATTTAATAACTTATTTTTATCTTTTAAATCTCTCAATCTAGGATGTACTAGAAGGAGGTTGGGTTACCATCATTAAATAACTTTAGATTAGGGGTTTCAATCCCATTTCGGATGTTGATAAACTCACCAAATCTCTTGCTAGAGGTTTGGTAAACGGATCCACTAAATTCTTATGTGTTCTAACAAACACAATAGAGACAACATCATTATTAAACATTTATCTAATAAATGAATGCTTCAAACTAAAATGTCTAGATTTTCCATTGTACACTTTGTTCAAATCTCTAGATATAGTAGCTTCACTGTCACAATACATGGTTATAGGTGGCATTGGCCTAGGCCAAAAATCCATATCAAGTAATAGATCTCTCAGCCACTCGACTTCTTTACAAGTTAAGGCTCATAAACTCAAATTCCATTGTAGAATGAGTTATTAGTGTTTGTTTCTTTCAGGCCCAAGAAACAGCTCCACCACCAAGTAAAAAGACAAAATCATTGGTAGATTTTTGATCACTTATACTAGTGATCCAACTAGCATATGAAAATCCCTCTAGAACATAAGGAAAATTATTGTAGAAAAAGTTTAAATCTCTTGTCCATTTGAGATAACCAAGCACTCTAGTTGTCACTTTCCAATGTTCTTTACTTGGATTCTTTGTATATCTAGCTAGTCTACACACCACATAAGATATATCAGGTCTTATACAACCCAAAGCATACATGAGACTTCCAATGACACTAGCATACTCAAGTTGTGCTACTGGATTATCATCATTATCACAAATTTTGAGGTTTGGATCAAAAGGTGTGCTTTCTTCTTTCACATTCAAATGTTGATATTTCTTTAAAATCTTATCAACATAGTGAGTTTGAGAAAGAGCAAACCCCTCACTATGTCTCTTAACTTTTATTCCTAAGATAGTATTAACTTCATCAAGATCTTTCATTTTAAACTTAGAAGATAGATACTCCTTAGTTTCAACTATGTCCTTTGTAGTGTCGCTTACATTTAGCATATCATCAACATAGAGATAAATTACAACTCTACTTTTACTAGTGAATTTATAGTAAATGCATTTATCCGCATTATTATATCTAAAATCATTAGAAAATAAAATACCCTCAAACTTTTCATGCCACTGTTTTAGGGTTTGATTTAGACCAAATAGAGACTTTACTAGTTTACACACTTTAGTCTCATTTTTGGGAAGCACAAAGCCTTCTGATTGACCCATATACATCTCTTCATCTAAATCATCATTTAAAAATGTTGTTTTCACATCCATTTGGTGAACATGAAGTTTCAAGATGGAAGCTAAAGCTAAAATTACTCTTATTGAGGTTATTCTAGCTACAGGTGCATATGTATCAAAGTAATCAATTTCTTCCTTTTGTCTAAACCCTTTAGTTACTAACCTAGCTTTGTAGGTGAGAATGGTTCCATTGGTAGTTAGTTTTTTTTTTTGAAACACCCACTTGCAACCAATAGGCTTGGAGCTTTGTGGTAGATTAACTAGAACCCAAGTGCCATTAGATATTATTGAGTCCATTTCATCATTTATAGCCTCTTTCCAAAAAGCAGCATCCCTAGAGGCCATGGCTTCTTTATAGGTCTTAGGACCTTCCTCTATACTAAACAAAAATAGAATTTTGTTAATAGAGAATCCCTAGTACATTCCACAAGAAACACACTATTTTGTGACCATATGAAAATGGAAGAAAGATGTTCATTCTTTCTTTGTCTTTGACTTCACTAGAGGTGTCAATTTTATTGGTTCTTGACTCACTAGAAGTTTTTCCATAGAAAGAACATGATGCACTAGCTAGAGGCATTCCCACTTTTAAGTCCTTAAGAAATTGACTTTATAAAAATTGCACATCTCTTTATTCCACTATGACATTGTTCTCAATGTCAAGTAATCTATATGCCTTTGAATTTTTAGCATAGCCTACTAGCACACTTTTAAGTATTCTAGATCCTAATTTTGTTCTTTTGTTGTCCCAAAATCTATAGTAAGCCACACATCCCCAAACCCTTAAGTATGATAGGTTTAATTTTTGTCCTTTCCATAACTCATAAGAACACATTTTAGTCCTTAAGGAAGGAACTCTATTTTGGATATGACAAGCAACCAACAAGGTCTCACCCTACAAATTAGTTGGCAATCCTGAACTTAATAACATGGTATTAACTATATCAGTTAAAGTTCTATTCTTTTTTTCATCCAAGTCATTTTGTTGTAGTGTGTATGGCGCACTAGTTTGGTGCACTATGCCACTTTCTTCACAAAATTTTGAGAATTCATTTGAGAGATATTTGTTGGTGCGGTTAACACTAACGGTCTAACTTAGGTTTTGATGAATGACAAATCAGGTTAAGTTACATTTGTCGTGATCTAACACTCTGACCGAGTGTGCAGGATAAATCCAGACAGGTCGACGGGCTGACCGAATGTCTGGCACGAAGTCCAAGCGGGTCGACGGGCTGACCGGACGCTTGACGAGAAGTCCAGCTAGGTCGACGGGCTGACCGGATAGCTGGCGAGAAGTCCAAGCGGGTCGACGGGCTGACCGGACGCTTGGCGAGAAGTCTAAGCGGGTCGACGGGCTGACCGGACGCTTGGCGAGAAGTCCAGACGGGTCGAAGGGCTAACCGGACGTCTGGCAGGTAAGTGAGGTAAGTCACTGGAGGGGAGTGACTGCGAGGACGCGTTCCTGAGAAGGGAACATTAGGCGTCGATCCAGCTTAGATCCATTTCGGATATCTAAGTCGAGATCGTGACTAGATTTCGGTCTCGGAAAGACGGAATCTAAGTCATACTCTTTACTATTACTTTGTTGAACTTTAATTGTGCTAACAATCTGTTTTACAGGATATATATTTGCCTCGGACTAACTCTATTTTGTAGGAGAAGGAGTTCCTGGAAATAGGAGGTCCGGGCGCCCGGAGGTAAGTTTTATCCAAACTCGCACGTCGCCACGTGGAGCTTGATGGTTGGACCTGCCACGTCCCACCAGGGCGCCCGGAAGGGATCCGGGGCGCCTCGAGCGTCATATAAAAGAAGGGTCAGAGGGGAGCTTCAAAAATGATCAGAAAGAAAGTCTTCTACTGCTTGCTCTACTACTCTGCGCTCCAGCGACGCTAACGAAGATCCGACAAGACGCTCCTTTCCTTTCTTTTATTCTTGTTGGTACCTGTCTTTATTTTTCTAGCATTTCTGTACTATTAAATTGTAATCATTTTTCGAACTGCTAGTAATTGCCCAACGAAAGTACTCACGGAGTACGAGCCTTCGAGTAGGAGTCGTCACAGACTCCGAACGAAGTAAAAAACATTGTGTTCAGTTTGTCTCAGTCTTTATTATTCCGCCGCACTTAACTTTTGTTAAACGTTTGTTTTAATCGATATTCACCCCTCCTCTATCGACGTTTCACGATCCAACAATATTCACCTTCTCATCACTTCTCAAAATTTTAATCTTTTGTCTTATATGGTTTTCTACAAGAGCTTTATAGGTCTTAAAAAGGTTAAATGCTTCATCTTTTGATTTCATCAAGTACACATAAGTAAATCTTAAAAAAAACATCTATGAATGTAATGAAGTATTTATTACCCCCTCTTGTTAGAAAATCATTAAGTTCGCATACATCCGAATGAATTAACTCAAGAACTTGATTTATTTTTTCAACTTAGGAAAAGGTAATCTAGTTATTTTTGCATGTATGCATGTTTCACAGTTATTTGGTATTCTATGATCATTATAGTTGATTAGTCCATTTTTAGACATAAATTTTAACACTTTATAACTAAAATATCCTAATCTACCATGCCATAAACAATAAGAAGAACCAAGCATATAAATAGAAATATCATTTATTTTATTAATACTCAACTTAAACATACCATTACAAGCATATGTCTTTCCTACAAAAATACCATTCTTACACAAGATTGTATTGTTAGACCTTTCTTGTTAAGGATATTCGCAGAGACAAGATTCTTGATTACACTAGGGGAACAAAGGACATTGGTAAGGACCAATTTCTTTTCGGATGTGAATTGAAGATGCACATCACCCTTGCCAAGCACCTTGGCTCTTGCACCATTTGCCATAATCACTTCATATCCTTCAAGCACTTCATATGTCTTGAATTGATCTTTGACACGACACGCATGT
The DNA here is from genome assembly GCF_018446385.1 of Zingiber officinale. Classification (NCBI taxonomy): domain Eukaryota; kingdom Viridiplantae; phylum Streptophyta; class Magnoliopsida; order Zingiberales; family Zingiberaceae; genus Zingiber; species Zingiber officinale. Next base: position 95,540,283 of record NC_055994.1, on the reverse strand, counting down.
ATAGTTGCACCCGAGTCATACCATCAATCCTTTGATGAGGAAGGTGTTGCCATATGGAGTTCGGTTGACACACCAAGTGTAACCATTGTTATAATTATTTCTGCATTTTCAATAGCATTATTAGCACTAGGAGCATTACTGATTTTGTTTCTTTTTGGCCCTACATTTAGCTTTATAATGCCCCTTTTTGCCACAATTGTAATAAAATCTACTCTTATTCTTGTTACTAGAAAAGACATTTTCAGGTTTCTTTCTTTTATTAAATTTATTCTCCTCAACCAAATTCACTCTAGGATCACTTTCCTTTTCATTCTTATGCAAGATCCTAGCACCTTCTTAAATTCTAAGATGTTTCAACACACTAGATGTGGTCAAAATTTCATAAGTATGAAATAATTTCTTTTGATAATCATTTCATGAAGATGACAACTTAGCAATTATAGCACCTACTTGCATAGATTCTGAAATTTCTACTCTATAGTCTTTAAGTTTTGAAACTATCACTTACAGGTTATGAATTTGATCTATTAGAGGAGAATTATCATCTAGCTTAAACTCAAAATATTTTTTAACAAGAAACTTATCTGATCCTTGTTCTTGAGTAGCATATTTATGCTCCAAAGTTGTCCAAATCTCTCTTGGATTCTTCACCGCCGTGAACAGATCATAGAGCGTGTCCAAAAGTGTGTTGAGAATGTGACCGCTACACAACACTTCATCCTCCTCCCGCTTGGCTTGTTGTTTCCTTAATTCTTCCGAATCATCCTTAGTGGGTGGTGGAATCACAGGAAGATCAAGGTTGAGCACGTAAGTGACCTTCAATGCAGTGAGAAAGAATATGAACTTGTCTTTCCACTGGTTGAAATTTGTTCCCATCCCATCAAGCCTGTCTAGTTTGACAAAGTCTTGATTCATAACATTGATAGCAGATTCTTGAGTGGACTCCATGGTTATGAAGCAATAAACTCTAGATTGTAGTAAAGAAGTCCTTCCGAGAGGCTTTGGCAAAGATCAAGGCCGAGACCCGAAGTCGAGATGTTGAACCTGAGATAATCTAAGGTGTGCAATTAATTTTCTTAAAGAGTTTATTGCCCCCACTATCTTACTAGACCGGGTTATAATTGGCAATCACTTCTAAGATACAATAAATTCTCAAACAACAAAATAACAAGTTCTTTAGTTGTTTGCACAAGAATAGAAAATGATTGTAGTTCGTTTAACATGGCCAAAAATATTTATTTATAGAGTTCTTTCAATTATTCATAAAAGGACATAATCATTCATTAGTCGTATTGGTTCATAGAAGGACACAATTATTCACAATAAAACTATTGACCACAAAAAGATGTAATTATTCACATGTTAAACGTTATTTACAATAAAAATCGTTAATCATAAGGCATGAAACTTTTCAAAATGTAAACGAAACCTTAACATCGTTGTCATCTGTGGATGTATGATTCGGCTGTAGATAACTCTTCCATATCATCCTATATATATATTTTTATAATGTCCTTTGAAAATTTTGAGCATGTAAAGCTATTTTTTGATTTACATTCTTTGATCCTCCATATCTGTCATAGCTTCTTGGTGCATGTAAAGCAATATTCTTTGATTCTCCGTATCTGTTATAGCTTCAGAATTAAAAATATGTGCTCCTGTGTTTTTCTTCTTTCTTTTTAATAATTTAAGTATTTAATTTGTATGATCCGATTGGCTGGTTCAGTTTTAAATTTTTCATCAATTATTAAGATAAATTAAGACAACGCGTGCTCCAGACAGCGTTCGAAAATGCGTTGTGTGAGTCTCCCATTCTTATCGACATATGAAGTATGTATCGCTGTCATCTGTGGATGTATGATTCGGCTGTAGATAACTCTTCCATATCATCCTAGCTCGGTTTACGTCTTTGCCACTCCATTACTCTTTGACCAAACTAACTATTCTATTATCCCTTTGACCAAAATAACTTATTAGCAATTGCCGTGCATCTTCTGCAGTTCCAATTGCTAGATCCGAGGAGAGTGCATATTATTCTGTGTGCGTAAGAGATTCTTTATCCGAGGAGAGTCTGCATCCAGATCAAGCTTAGGTGGGCCACTGGCATGGTTCCAATTAGGAATAAGCATTCGATTAAAATTGCGGTAAAAGGGAATAATCTTCACTCCGGATCAGACCTTCATATGATCTGAAAAGAAAGTAAATTATAAGAAATTTTATCCAACATAATGATCTTTTGGATGAGATCAGATCACCCACGTTGCATTTTACACATGTTGATTGATAATTGATCTTATAATATCAACTGCACCAATACCTAGGAATGGCATTCAATTAAAATTGAATCAATAGAAGTTTACCATCAAAATCGAATAAATCTAACTGTTATTTAAATCGACTGTTATAAAATATATTAATTCAATAACTGATCCAATTAATATTTTCAAAAAAAACACCATAATTTATGAAAGCCAAGTTTCTTGAATATCCAACTTATTTATCAAAATACATATTTATTTCTCAACATGTCCTTCCTTTATTAATAGTAGTTTCTTCCTTCCTCAATAGTTTGTTTTCACCAACCGATTGTTACGTTTCTAATTGACTATTGTTGAATTTATTATGCTCGATTTGTATACACTTGCACTATTTGACTATATGTTTTTCTGAATCTGTCACAGTTCTGTCAGATGGGGTAAGTAGGGAGGGAAGGGTCATTTTTACTATTTTACTACAATTCTCGTTTTTAAGGCACTATTTACGCGTGGAAAAGAGAAGGCGGTTTTCTTGCTTCTTTTGCGTGGGGGGAGGCGTTGCGTTTTTGGGTTGTCGTCGTCTTTTCCCTGCTCCACGCTACCGTGATCAGGGGTGGTCCTAAATTTTGAAGGATCTGGTATAAAATAAAATTGACCTTTTAAATTCAGATAAAAAATAATAAAATCGATACTATATAATAATTCATCAACAGAATACATAAACTAAAATGCATAATAATAAAAATATTATGTTCAATATTGCTAATACTCAGTATTAAAAAATAAAAAAGAATTATTACAATTAACTATGAAAAATTGTTTTTCTTGCAATTTTATTTGCAAAGTCATCGATCAATTTTTCATAATTGAGTTTTTCTAAAAACTCACTCTCAATCGAAATCATAGCTAATGCATTCAATCTTGTTTGGGTCATGGTTAATTTCAAACAAGATTGCAACAACTTCAATTTAGAAAAACTTCTTTCTACAGATGCGACAATCACCAGAATAGTTAATAATATCCTGTATGCAATGAATGAATTTTGGAAGCAATTCATTCTTTGCAAAAAAATTAGTATTTCACTTGCTCTTTTTTTTCCTTTGGTAGAATATATTGTATGATTTTCAGTTCTTGATATAAGTCATCTCCATCCAAATCTGAAACATCTTGTCCTGTACCATTTTTTCTTTGTAGTTTCCTTTCAAGATTCTTGCAACGAGCTTTCAAGTTTTCATCAATCAATGAACTCAACTTTTTAGCTGTGAAAAGAAATCCAAAAAGATCTTCATATTCCTCATATTGCTCAAAGTTTTTCTTCAATGACTCAATTGTTTGATCTACTACGAACAAGAAATAATGAACTCTTAAAATTTCCTCGGCAAATTCTTCAGGTAGTTTCGAAGACTCACATGTAACCTCATCAAAATGTCTTTTTCCATATATTTATCTTTATTTTAGGAAAAACAATATCAATCTCCATTGTTAAAGCAAGTTCTTTTGTTGTATTGATAGCTTGTCCAAATCCAGATTCTCTATACTTTTTAAAAGAAGCAATTAACCCCTTAATCTTGGTCATAGCAACGTCAATAAGCATATTTTCATATTGTAAGCTTTTGCTAACAATATTAACTTTACCCAATATGTCATACTAAATAATCATACCCACTAAAAACTCAAAATTTCCAAGTTCAAATGTTGTTAAAGACTTAGCTTCACTTCTTATTTTAGAGTTAGTGTATTTTTCTTCTGCAACTTGAAGTAAAGCTTCTTTGATTTGTTGAGCTTGAAATACCACTACTTTTACACTTTCAGTATGACTTTCCCATCGAGTGATTGAGAATGGCCTGAGAGTTAAACCTTTTACCGTTATATGATCTATCAAAATCTTCCACCTCTTTGTAGAATGAGAAAATATTGTATTAATCTGTTGTACTACCCCCCAAAAAAAAAAGTCTTTCGCTTTTCCATAGGAATTTGCAATATCATAAAGTGTTAAATTCAAACAATGACAATCACATAGAGTATATAATGCTCTAAGATTTATATCCAACCATTTTTTTTGTACACCTTGGTGCCTCCCTTTCATATTTGTCCCATTATCATATCCCTGCCCTCTTACATTATCAATATCAAGATCAAAACTTTTCAACACATTTTGCAGTTCTTCAAACAAGCCTTGTCCTATTGTATCATCCACTTTTAAAAATCCCAAAAAGTATTCTTCTACTTTCATTGGGCTTGTAGAAATATCAACACATCTTAAAACCAAAGTCATTTGCTCTTGATTACTAACATCAATACTGCAATCAAGTATTACAGAAAAGAACTTAGCTTTTTAAATTTTTTTCAAGAATAGAACTCTTTATTTGAGAAGCTAACAAGCATATCAATTCATTTTGAATTTTGTGGCTAAGATAATGATGATGTGTATTTCTTTCAATATGTTCCCTCATCACTGAGTCCCACTCAGCAATCATCTCAGCAACAGCCATAAAATTTCCATTATTATCATCATAAAGTTTCTCATTACTACCACGAAATACTATATTTTGTTTAGCTAAAAATTTCACTCGGGAGATCGTGTGCACGCATCAAGGGTATAATCCTATCATGTAACTTAGTATAGATTATTTTTAGTAATGTTTCTTCCCTTCGCATGAATCTGCTGGATAGAGGATCTAGTTAATTTTCGCCGTGCTTTTCGCGTGTTTAGCGTGCTAGATCCCAACAGTGGTATCAAAATCACTTGCGAAGGGATATACTAAGTTTTAGAATTTTTATATGTGATATAGAAATGGCATGATAGGTTTACTGTGATTTACAAAATTTATGAGTCTCGACCAGACTATGAGTCTCGGCCAAATTGTGAATCTCAGTCAGACTATGAGTCTTGGCCAGATTTTGTGTCTCGACCAAATCCTAAGCCTTGACTAAAATGAGTGTTTTGTTGAGAACGAAACATAGTTGGTATGTGACCAACAAGGTCTCAGCCAAAGGAGTTTTGTTCAGAACGAAACATAGTCAGTTTTGAGGGTAGGAGGGTCTTGGGTATAGCAACAACTCATAAAATGAGTATGCAAAATAAATTTTTCTTCGAGAGCGTTGCCCCCCTCACCCCCGCAAGGGGCGCTGCCCCTTGACCTCGCCCGCTAACCTGCTAACGGGATCGCTGTGGCATTGCGGCTCATAATTTATTGTTGAAATCATAGTAAATTTATGTCATAAGGATATTGTGAATATATATGACATGGTGCATAGTTATGACCCTTTAAACCCCAATGTGATTGGATGTGTGTGTATGTTGTAATTCATAATACGGCCTGCATGTTGTGCCTTCATCCTTTTATTCTTGTTGTAATTTAGACTGCACTCAAATATAACTCGAGTTTCTTTAGATTTTGTAATGTACAAATTAGAAAGAAGTTAGTCTACTGGATGACGGGTGAAAAGGAAGGAAGGACAACAACACACGACAACCAAGGAAGCACTTAGAGAATCTCCTTAGACCTAGGTTGACTTATTGCTCTTCTCATTGGCTTGAGAAGATCGTAGTTTATGGGGACCATAACCATGTCACGTTTTTATTTATGCATATATGTGATGTGTGCCTTGATTGTATGTGATACATGCTTAATTTAAACATAATTAGGTCTTTTAGTATATGTCTACCAAAGTTTAGTACCCACATCTAGCTCGATTAATTGTAGTCAGGTTTTACCAAAGCAAAGTGACTCAATTTATCTTTCGAGAGTGCGACAGGACAATTGTGATGTCCGACTATTAAACTTGGGTGCGACTTAACTAAGTTGTCTCATTTAGAATGAGAACTTAGAGACATATCCTATAAGATGGAATTCAAATTGTACTAATCTTGGGCAATTAGCCAAAACTAACTCAAGATGAGCTATAATATGAATTTCATGAGATGGACAAATGAAAAAATAGTCTTGTTCACCAAAAGATACAAGAGTTACATAGAATGTAATTGGTAAACGTTGTCTACCTAAGTTGTACTAAGTCTTGGGTGATTAGCCAAAGCTAACTCAAGATAAGGTATAATATGGATCTTGTCCAATTGATACACGTTGCCTACCTAATTTATACAAGTCTTGGGTGATTAGCCAAAACTAACTCAAGATGAGGTATAATGTGGATCTTGTCCCACTTGAATATCTTTGCTTTTTAGAATTTAGAATTCAGTGGGAGAATCATTTAATTAAAAGCCTAATTAAATGATCGATATATGATACTAAGTTCTGTATTATTCTGTTGTAGATTACCATGTCATCAAGTACGTCGAACACACTCTCTCTGCAATCTGTCCTTGATAAGGACAAGCTCAATGGAGCTAATTTCCTTGACTAGTACAGAAACTTGAGAATAGTTCTCAAGCAAGAATGGAAATTGTAAGTCCTAGAGTAGCTTATTCCTGAAGCACCCCCCGCTACTGCCACTAGAGCTGATAGGGATGCTTACAAAAAATATCAAGATGATGCATTAGATGTGTCATGTCTTATGCTCACCGCCATGAACTCTGAGCTTCAAAAGCAACATGAGAACATGGATGCTTATAATATGGTTGAACACCTTAGACAACTATATCAAGAACAAGCAAGACATGAGAGATTTGAGATCTCTAAAGCACTATTTCAATGCAGAATGCAAGAAGGAAGTCCCGTAGGGCCTTATATGCTCAAAATGATCGGGTATGTGGAGAATCTACAAAGGTTGGGATTCCCACTAGGTCAAGAATTGACCACTGACCTTATTCTACAGTCGTTTCCTGATAGTTATAGTCAATTCTGTTGGTTGCTACTCGGAAAACCTAGAGGTTCCACTGTACAAAAATTTTGTACAAAGGTCTGAACCTTTTCCTAGCTACCATGTGTTCTTTTAAATTAAATTTTGGATTGCCTGCGGAACTTAACATGTTTGATCCAAAACTTAATCTATTTGTTCTTTTAAGTTTTGACTTGGATCTCCTACGGAACTTAACACGTTCGACCCAAATCACCATAAGTTATTAATTCCATTAAATATTAATTTCCATAATTGGTTCCCAGTACTGACGTGGCGAGGCACATGACCTTCTTGGATATGAGAGCAACCACCACCGACTAGATAAAACCTTTTATGGAAAGCTAATATTTAATTTCCTAAAATAACTTTAAGTTAACCGAAAAGAACAATCAAATCACAAGGAAAAATAAAACAAAAGAACACATCATCGAAAAACATATTCGAAATACTAGAATCGTAAGCCTCTTGTATTTGGTATTATTTCCATAAATAACTAGTATGATGCGGAAAGGAAAAATTACTAGTTATACCTTCTAGAAAGACCTCTTGATCTTCTACCGTATTCCTCTTCTAACCTCGGACGTTGTGTGGGCAACGATCTTCCGAGATGAGAAACCACCAATCACCTTGTTCTTCCTTGCAAGTTTCGGCCATCAAAACATCTTCTAGGATGAAGAGGTTCGGCCACCACCACCATGCTCCAAGGGATGCTAGAAACGAGGCTTGCTTTCTCTCCTTCTTCTCCTTCCTTGATCCGACCACTAACAAAAGCTCCACCAAGAGATAAGTTTCGGCCAACAAGAGGAGAGGAAAGAAATAGGGCCGGCCACACCACCAAGGAAAAGATGGAGAAAAATAGAATAGAGTCGTTAGCCTTGAAGCCTCCTCTACCCCCTCTTTTATAATCCTTGATCCTGGCAAATAAGGAAAATTTAATAAAAATTTCCTTAATTCTTTTTCCATTGAAAAGGAAAAATTATTTAATTAAAATAATTTTCTTTCTCAATTTTATTTGGCCAGACACATAAAAGCTACAAACAAGGAGAGTTTTAATTAATTAAAACTTCCTAATTTGTCTCCAGAAATTTATAAAATTTCTCCAATAATTTAATCCCTTCATGATTGGTTTATAAAAAGGAAATTTAATAAATTAAAATCTTTCTTTTAAACATGTGGATAAAAAGAAAGTTATCTCTAAAAATTAAAATATCTTTTAATCTACAAATAAGGAAAGATATCAAATCTTTTCTCAATCTTTTGTAGAAACTAATAAAAGAGAATTATTAATTTTTAAACTTTCTTTTAAATCATGAACATGGTTAAAAAAGGAAAGTTTTCTTAAAATTTAAAATCCTCCTTTAATCAACAAATAAGGAAAGATTTTAAATTTTAAACTCTCTTTTAAACATGTAGATGATTTACAAATAAGGAAAGTTTTTATCAAAAATTAAAATCATCCTTTTTAAACTACAAATAAGGAAAGAGATTAATCTCTTCTCTTAATCTTTTGTAGAAAGCTATAAAAGGAAATTTTTAATTTTTAAACTCTCTTTTAAAATCATGATATCCACATAAGAAATAATTTTAATAAAATTTTTTTTTAATATTCTAGTGGCCGGCCACCTAAGCTTGGGACCCAAGCTTTGGCCGGCCACCTACATGGCTCATCCACTTGGTCTTGGCCGGCCGGCCCTAGCTTGGGTTCCAAGCTAGCTTGGTCGGCCCCATTGGATGGGTAAGAAGGTGGGTATGCGGTGGGTATAAATCTCAATATACTAGACGCTACGATAGGGACCGAGAGGAGGAATTAGTTTTGGTCTCCCGATAAAATTAAGCATCCCGTGCTCGCCCCGAACACACAACTTAATTTTATCAATAATAATTCATTCCACTAGAGAACTATTATTGAACTACCGCACCAATCCCAAATTACATTTTGGGCTCCTTCTTATTATGAGTGTATTAGTCTCCCTGTGTTTAAGATAACAAATGTCCACTAATAAGTAAGTTACTAATAACTCACTTAATTAATATCTAGCTCCAAGAGTAGTACCACTCAACTTCATCGTCATGTCGGACTAAGTCCACCTGCAGGGTTTAACATGATAATCCTTATGAGCTCCTCTTGGGGACATTCTCAACCTAGATCACTAGGACACAGTTTCCTTCTATAATCAACAACACACACTATAAGTGATATCATTTCCCAACTTATCGGGCTTATTGATTCATCGAACTAAATCTCACCCATTGATAAATTAAAGAAATAAATATCAAATATATGTGCTTGTCATTATATTAGGATTAAGAGTACACACTTCCATAATAACTGAGGTCTTTGTTCCTTCATAAAGTCAGTATAAAAGGTACGACCTCAAATGGTCCTACTCAATACACTCTAAGTGTAATTATATAGTTAAGATAAACTAATACCTAATTACACTACGATCTTCCAATGGTTTGTTCCTTTCCATCTTGGTCGTGAGCTACTGTTTATAATTTATAAGGAACTGATAACATGATCTTCTGTGTGTGACACCACACACCATGTTATCTACAATATAAATTAATTGAACAACTACATTTATCATAAATGTAGACATTTGACCAATGTGATTCTTATTTCTAGATAAATGTTTATATCAAAAGCTAGGCTTTTAGTATACATCCTAACAATCTCCCACTTATACTAAAAGACTAAGCTGCTATATCTGCTGCCATACATCTGATTCCTAACCCTTCAACATGTCCATCAAAAGCTCTTGCCTTAAGGACCTCAGTGAAAGGATCTATAGGTCATCACCTGATGCAATCTAGGCGGCAACAACTTCTCCTTGTTTATACGATTTCTCGTATTGGGTGGTACTTGCGCTCTATTGTGTTTACTTGCCTTATAGACTTATGGTTTCTTCGAGTTTGCTACTGCACCAACATTATTACAATAAATTGTAATAATATTTGGACAAACCAGAAATCATATCTAAGCCTATCTTGATGTTATTGAGTCATTCAGCTTTTATGGCTACCTCAGAGGCTTGCCATATACTAAGCTTCTATGGTGGAGTCCAGAAAAACACCTATGCTTATCACTTTTCCATAGTTATGACTTTATCTCCTAAAGTAAACACAAAACCCCGAGGTTGACTTATTATTGTCCCTATCCGATTGGAAGTCAAAATCCATGCAACCCACAAGGAACCAAATTAACTGCCTTGTAAGCTAGCATATAATTTCTAGTGCCTCTAAGGTACTTTAATATATGCTTTACTGCAGTCCAATGTCCTTGTCTAGGGTTACTTTGACATCTGCTAACTATGCCCTTGACAAAACAGATTTCTGATCTCGTGCATAGCATACATTAGGTTGTCTAACTGCCGAAGCATAAAGAACTGCCTACATGTCCTCAATCTCCTTTGATGTCATCGGAGACATCTCTTTAGATAAAGACACTCCATGCTTAAAAGGTAAGAAACATTTCTAGGAGTTTTGCATGCTTAAAACGAGCAAGGTTTTTTTTTGATGTATCAAGCTTGGGATAAGTAAAATATATTATTTTTCTTGCGATCCCTTATTATTTGATCTCAAAAATATATACATTCTCCCAAGTCCTTTATATCGAATTATTTGGACAACCATACCCTTACTTCTGACAACATTTTGATATTGTTTCCAACTACCAAAAATGTTATCTACGTACAGTACAATAAATACCACCACGTTTCCATCACACCTTTTGTATACACAAGACTTATCCGTTTACTCAATAAATCCATAAGTTTAGATTACTTTGATAAACTGGATGTTCCAAGACCTTGAAGCTTTGTATCAGTCCATAGACTGATTGAGCTTGCACACAAGATGCTCTTAGCCCTTTGCAATAAACCCTTCTGGTTGCTTTATATGGATGCTTGCTTCAAGACTTCTATTAAGGAATGCTGTCTTGACATCCACCTAGATAAAAGAATCCGAATAGACTTAAGCATGACTACCAGTGAAAAAGTTTCCTTTTTCATCTAGCCTTGCTTTGAAAGTTTCTACCTTCCTGTCTATCCCTCTTTTCCTATTATAGACCTTTTTATACCCAACGACTTTTACACCATTTGGTGGTTCTACAAGCTTCCAGATTTTATTAGAATACATATATTCTAATTCTGTTATTCATTACTCTTTGCCAAGATATTGCATCTTTATCTTGGAGTGCTTCGTCATATGTCCGGAGATCAGGTTCATGTCCTCCAGGGATCGAGTCCAAAAACTCTCCCAAAACATGAATCTTTTTAGGTTGCCTAACAACCCTCCCACTATGACAAGGTACTTTCTGCAATTGTGTATCATTTGTGATACGTGTTGCAGTTTCCTTGTGGTATCTCATCTTGTACAATTGGTACTAGATTAGACATGTCTTTTATTATTTCCTTAAGAACAAGTTTTCTTATGGGCACATGGTTTATTACATAGTCCTTTTCTAAAAATTGGTCATTGATGCTAACAATGACCTTCTGATTTTTAAGGCTATAAACCTACTTTCATTTCTCTAGGATAACCCACAAACAAGTGAATTCCTGTCCAACTTATCATTGTCTCTCTTCAGCATATGTGCTGGACTACCCGAATCCAAATATGCTTCAAAATAAGCTTACGCCTATTCAGCAATTCTATATGAGTAGAGAGTTCTGACTTTGGAAGGTACTATGTTCACTTCCGTTTCCAGAGTATATCCTTAAAATGAATTTGGTAAAATAACTCATCATCAGTCTACTTATTTCCATAAGAGTCCTATACCTTCTTTCTACTACACCATTCTGTAGGGGTGTACCAGGTGCAGTTAGTTGGGATTGAATCCCTTCTTCTGATAAGTGACTTCTAAATTCTCCCAAGAGGTACTTGCCACTACGATCTCACCATAGTGTCTTGATACTTTTACTTTGTCGTTTCTCCACATCAGCCTAGTACTCTTTAAGCTAATCAAAGCACTTAGACTTGCGGCACATTAAGTAAATTTATTTGTATCTTGAATAGTTGTCTATAAAATAGACGAAATATTCAATACTACCTCTTGTCTGGATAGTCATAGGATCACACAAATCAGAATGAACCAATTTCAACATATCTTTGACTCCATACCCCTTAGACTTGAAAGCTTCTTGGTTATTTTCCTTCGAAGTAAGACTCGCAGGTTGGAAAGATTTCCACTACTAATGAACCCAAAAGTTCATCAGCTACCAATGAATCATACTCAAGTTAATATAACCTAGCTTTAGATGCCAAAGATATAATTGGTTCATTTCTGAAGGTTACTTTCTCTTAAAGTTAGAAGATGTGTTACTAATTTCCATTTGTTGCATCGTGAGAGTTATTGGATCTATAAATTTCCAACCAACGTACCAGAACAGATAACTTCCCTCTTTTTCTTAATAACAACTTTGTTATTTGAAAGAGGCAGAATATCAAGTTCTTTGAATAGTTTAGAAACTAAAACTAGTTCTTTCTAAACTTGGTGCGTAAAGACAATTACTCAAAAATCCATGTTTTATTCTTATCAAAAGATAAACATCTCTCACTACAACAGCTACCATTTTTACAGTAGTGCCCATGTGGACGGTGTTTTAATTTTCATTTATTTGCCGGGTTTCCTGGAACCCTGCAATGAATTGCGGACATGGTTAATGGCATCTGTATCTACACTCCAGGTTCTGGTAGATAACACCACTAAACATGTTTCAACTAATGAATTAAATACACCTATCTTGTTCTTAGTTCTAAGAAGACAGTCTACCTTAATGTCCAAGTCCTATTTCCAATCATTACAATTGGGACTACTAAGCCTTTTCTATAGTATGACTACTAGGGGATTGACAAATATTTAAATCCTTAGAATCACAAAAATATTTGGTCAAGATCAACTCCTTAAAAATCCCCATGAATTTTGTATGCCATGATAGTGTGGACGTATACAAAATCGAAGAGGAGATTTTATTCATTAATTTTATTATCTTGTCAACTTTACTTTATGACGAATAAAATTAATAGTTGATCTGTCTTTGATCAAATATTTGGTCAAAAACTTTTGAATTTAAAAAAAATATTGATTCCTCAAACAATATTATTTAAATTCACCAACACCTCAAACGCCGTGAATTTTACATGCCACGTTAGTGTGGACGTATACAAATTCAACATTTGTAAAAGGAGGGTTTTAACCCATTAATTTTATTATCTTGTCAACCTAACTTTTTGACAAATAAAATTAATAGTTGGTATCATTTGGTCACACAAATAATAGCAATGACTCCGATGGGGAGGATACTATTAGATGTGTCTAAGTGTATACCATTACTTGACACTAAGTCCATTAATAAGATTATGCCCCTTCTGTTGAGGAAGATCACACGCTCTTAATTAACTTCCTATAGTCATCCAAAAATAGAAGTCTGTTCTAGTGATCCACAAACAAGCTCATCCGTTATGGAGGAAGTCACTCAGAGCCAACGCGCAAGCTTGTTTGCATCACTTACAAACCAGTAATGGAGACCATGGGATTTACTTAAAAAACCCTCTCCCACTTAGTTATTTATAAATGAGGAATTTTAACTATGCTAGCCTACTAAATATGTAAACTAACATGCACACACAGCACAATATAAAAGCAATAAATAGAAAATCTAATTTTCAACTATTATGGCTTTTATCTCTAGTTGTCCTCCGTGTGTTGTCATCCCAAGCCGCTGCCATATTTGGCCACTGCCACCGGGTCTAGCTGTCGCATCCATCTTGCTCCTAGTTCCGCTGCGCCTCTGGTCCTTAGAAGGTTCCACGCTTTGCAAGATTTGATCCGCGACATAAATAGAATTTTACATTTTAATCCTATATTCCATAAAAGGAATGTACATGTATCTAGATCAAAAATAAAATCCTAATAAAACTAAATACAGCTCCTGCTGTATTTTATAATACAATCATGCACACACAATAAAATGTCCTTGACATGTCCAAGGGTCCAATCACACACATAATAACTATAAGTCATAATAGTTGGATCCTGCATCCACAAAGTTAGCACATCCTACTATTATCCTGCCTAAATTATGTATGACATGTGCATAATTAAACTAATACCAAATACACAGAGGCAAAACCCTAGCTCTGATACCAATTGTTGGTTGCTACTCGGAAAACCTAGAGGTTCCACTGTACAAAAATTTTGTACAAAGGTCTGAACCTTTTCCTAGCTACCATGTGTTCTTTTAAATTAAATTTTGGATCACATGGGAATTCCATTTCACTTAATCTGTACTCTTTAGTTTTGACTTGGATCTCCTACGGAACTTAACACGTTCGACCCAAATCACCATAAGTTATTAATTCCATTAAATATTAATTTCCATAATTAGTTCCCAGTACTGACGTGGCGAGGCACATGGCCTTCTTGGATATGAGAGCAACCACCACCGACTAGACAAAACCTTTTATGGAAAGCTAATATTTAATTTCCTAAAATAACTTTAGGTTAACCGAAAAGAACAATCAAATCACAAGGAAAAATAAAACAAAAGAACACATCATCGAAAAACATATACGAAATACTAGAATCGTAAGCCTCTTGTATTTGGTATTATTTCCATAAATAACTAGCATGATGCGGAAAAGAAAAATTACTAGTTATACTTTCTAGAAAGACCTCTTGATCTTCTACCGTATTCCTCTTCTAACCTCGGACGTTGTGTGGGCAACGATCTTCCGAGATGAGAAACCACCAATCACCTTCTTCTTCCTTGCAAGTTTCGGCCATCAAAACATCTTCTAGGATGAAGAGGTTCGGCCACCACCACCATGCTCCAAGGGATGCTAGAAACGAGGCTTGCTTTCTCTCCTTCTTCTCCTTCCTTGATCCGACCACTAACAAAAGCTCCACCAAGAGATAAGTTTCGGCCAACAAGAGGAGAGGAAAGAAATAGGGCCGGTCACACCACCAAGGAAAAGAGGGAGAAAAATAGAATAGAGTCGTTAGCCTTGAAGCCTTTTATAATCCTTGATCCTGGCAAATGAGGAAAATTTAATAAAAATTTCCTTAATTCTTTTTCCATTGAAAGGGAAAAATTATTTAATTAAAATAATTTTCTTTCTCAATTTTATTGGCCGGTCACATAAAAGCTACAAACAAGGAGAGTTTTAATTAATTAAAACTTCCTAATTTGTCTCCAGAAATTTATAAAATTTCTCCAATAATTTAATCCCTTCATGATTGGTTTATAAAAAGGAAATTTAATAAATTAAAATCTTTCTTTTAAATATGTGGATAAAAAGAAAGTTATCTCTAAAAATTAAAATCTCTTTTAATCTACAAATAAGGAAAGATATCAAATCTTTTCTCAATCTTTTGTAGAAACTAATAAAAGAGAATTATTAATTTTTAAACTTTCTTTTAAATCATGAACATGGTTAAAAAGGAAAGTTTTCTTAAAATTTAAAATCCTCCTTTAATCAACAAATAAGGAAAGATTTCAAATTTTAAACTCTCTTTTAAACATGTAGATGATTTATAAATAAGAAAAGTTTTACCAAAATTAAAACCATCCTTTTTAAACTACAAATAAGGAAAGAGATTAATCTCTTCTCTTAATCTTTTGTAGAAAGCTATAAAAGGAAATTTTTAATTTTTAAACTCTCTTTTAAAATCATGATATCCACATAAGAAATAATTTTAATAAAAATCCTTTTTAATATTCTAGTGGTCGGCCACCTAAGCTTGGGACCCAAGCTTTGGCCGGCCACCTACATGGCTCATCCACTTGGTCTTGGTCGGCCCTAGCTTGGGTTCCAAGCTAGCTTGGCCGGCCCCATTGGATGGGTAAGAAGGTGGGTATGCGGTGGGTATAAATTTCTATATACTAGAGGCTACGATAGGGACCGAGAGGAGGAATTAGTTTTGGTCTCCCGATAAAATTAAGCATCCCGTGCTCGCCCCGAACACACAACTTAATTTTATCAATAATAATTCATTCCACTAGAGAACTATTATTGAACTACCGCACCAATCCCAAATTACATTTTGGGCTCCTTCTTATTATGAGTGTGTTAGTCTCCCTGTGTTTAAGATAACAAATGTCCACTAATTAAGTAAGTTACTGACAACTCACTTAATTAACCTACGAGTTACCACTCAACCATCATGTCGGACTAAGTCCACCTGCAGGGTTTAACATGACAATCCTTATGAGCTCCTCTTGGGGACATTCTCAACCTAGATCACTAGGACACAGTTTTCTTCTATAATCAACAACACACACTATAAATGATATCATTTCCCAACTTATCGGGCTTATTGATTCATCGAACTAAATCTCACCCATTGATAAATTAAAGAAATAAATATCAAATATATGTGCTTGTCATTATATTAGGATTAAGAGTACACACTTCCATAATAACTGAGGTCTTTGTTCCTTCATAAAGTCAGTATAAAAGGTACGACCTCAAATGAACCTACTCAATACACTCTAAGTGTACTAGTGTAATTATATAGTTAAGATAAACTAATACCTAATTACACTACGACCTTCCAATGGTTTGTTCCTTTCCATCTTGGTCGTAAGCTACTGTTTATAATTTATAAGGAACTGATAACATGATCTTCTATGTGTGACACCACATACCATGTTATCTACAATATAAATTAATTGAACAACTACATTTATCATAAATGTAGACATTTGACCAATGTGATTCTTATTTCTAGATAAATGTTTATACCAAAAGATAGACTTTTAGTATACATCCAAACAAATTCGTCATGAACTATAACATGAATGAAATTGACAAACCACTGTCCGAAATGTTGAGCATGTTGAGAACTGTTGAACTCAATCTTAAGAAGGCAAAGCCTGGTTCCATTTTGATGGTGCCTAAGGGCAAATGCAAGTGGAAGCCTAAAGGTAAGGATAAGACTCAAGCCAAAGGAAAGGAAAAGACTCATGCACTGAAACCCAAAGGTCAGGTTGCTAAGGAAGGAACCTGCTTCCACTGCGGTGAGACTGAAAACTAGAAGAGGAACTGCAAGGTATACCTAGAGGGACTGAAATGGAAGAGAAGTGAGACTTCTGCCTCAGGTTTATATATTATAGAAGTCAATCTATCTATTTCTTCTTCATGGGTATTAGATATCGGATTTGCGTCTCACATTTATACTAATGTGCAGGGGCTGAGAAATAGTAGAGTGTTGGCAAAGGGTGAAGTGGACCTACGAGTAGGTAATGGTGCAAGAGTTGCTACCTTCTCTGTAGGAACTTATTCCTTATCTTTACCCACTGGACTTGTTTTAGAACTAGAAGAGTGTTGTTATTGTTAGACCGTGATCGATCGATAGAGGGAGGGTGAATATCGATTACAAAAATTTGTCGAGAGTAAGCGCAGCCGAAAAGTAAAACAATGCTAACACAGAACCTTTTTACTTGGTTCGGAGCCTGTGTCGACTCCTACTCCAAGGCTCGTACTCGTTGAGTACTTTCCTTGGGCAATCACTATCAATTCAAATGATGATTACAAAAGAATTAAGTACAAGAATTGACAAAAAGAAAATACCGACTTTAGAAAAGAATTAAAGACAGCACTGAGTCGGAGATCTTTTCGCAGCGTCACAGGAGCACAAGGAAGCAGGTTGTCAATTCTGAGTTGTGTTTGAAGCTTCACCCCTGACCCTTCTTTTATATGATGCTCAGGGCGCCCCGGATCCCTTCCGGGCGCCCTGGTGTGACGTGGCAGTCCCAACCAGCGAGCTCCACGTGTCGGCACCGCGTCTTGGATAATATTTGCCTCCGGGTGCCCGAACCTCCTTTCTCCAAAAAGTCCTTCTCCTGTAAGACAAGGTTAGTCCGAGGTAAATATATCCAGCAAAACAACATATTAGCACAGTTTATAAGGTCAACATAAAGAGTATGACTTAGATTCTGTCTTTCCGAGACCGGAATCTAGTCACGATCTCGACTTAGATATCCGAAATGGATCTAAGCCAGATCGACGCCTAATGTTCCCTTCCCAGGAATACGTCCTCACAGTCACTCCCTTCCAGGGAGTGACTTACCTTTACTTATCCGCCAGACGTCCGGTCAGCCCTTCAACCTGTCTGGACTTCTTGTCAGCTATCTGGTCAGTCCGTCGACCTAGCTGGACTTCTCGCCAACTATCCGGTCAGCCCTTCAACCTAGCTGGACTTCTCGTCAGCTATCCAGTCAGCCCATCGGCCTAGTTGGACTTTGTGCCAAGGGTCCGGTCAGCCCGTCGACCCTCTTGGACTTCATGTCATCTATCCGGTCGGCTCATCGACCTAGCTGGGTTTCGTGCAAGACATCTGGTCATCCCGTCGACCTGTCTGGACTTTGCCTGCACACTCGGTCAGAGTGTTAGATCAACAACAAACCTAACTTAACCTAATTTGTCATTCATCAAAACCTGAGTTAGACCGTCAGTGCTAACTGCACCAACAGTTATGTGCCTGCTTTGACAAAGAACATTATCTCTGTTTCTTGTTTGGACAAGAAAGGTTTTTCATTTGTAATAAAGGACAAATGTTGTTCTGTTTATTTCAATGATATGTTCTATTGTAGTGCACCTCTTATGAATGGCCTCTATGTTCTAGACTTTGAAAACCCAATCTATAACATACATACCAAACGGTTCAAGTCTAATAATTTGAACCAAACATATCTCTGCATTGTCGCTTAGGTCACATAAATGAGAGTCGCATATCCCAACTCCATAAGGATGAACTTTGGGACTCATTTGATTTTGAATCATATGAGGCATGTGAATCATGTCTTCAAGGTAAGATGACAAAGACTCCATTTAGTAGACAAGGCGAAAGGGCTAATGATTTGCTAAGACTCATACATACTGATGTATGTGGCTCTTTCAGAATAGTAGCTAGAGGAGACTATCATTACTTCATTACCTTCACTGATGATTTCAATAGATATGACTATGTGTATCTAATAAGACACAAGTCAGAATCCTTTGAAAAGCTCAAAGAATTCAAGAATGAAGTACAAAACCAACTTGGAAAGAGTATTAAGATGTTTCGATCAGATCGAGGTGGGGAATACCTTAGCCAAGAGTTTCATGACCATCTCGTTGAGTGTGGGATAAGATCTCAACTCACTCCACCTGGAACACCACAATGGAATGATTTATCAGAAAGGAGAAACCGTACTTTATTAGATATGGTATGATCGATGATGAGTCATACAGATCTTCCTACTTCCTTCTGAGGACATGTTCTAGAGACAGTTGCTTTCACACTTAACCGAGTTCCATCTAAGGTTGTCATAAAGACACCATATACGATATGGACTGAGAAGAGTCCCAAGATATCTTTTATGAAGATTTAGGGTTGTGAGGCTTACGTTTGACGACAAGTCTCAGATAAGTTAGGACCCAAATCAGACAAGTACTATTTTGTTGGATATCCTAAAGAGACAAAGGGATATTACTTTTATAATCCCACACAAGGTAAGGTGTTTGTTACCAGAACTGGTGTCTTTTTAGAAAGGGAATTTGTTTCTAGAAAAGTTAGTGGTAGCGAAGTCGATCTTGAAGAAATTCAATATACACAAACTAGCACCGATGCCTTGATGGAAATTGAACAGGTACCACAAGATATTATGGATCAGGATTTTGTTACACCACAAGAAGTTGTGGAACAACAATCTGTTCAAGTAACACAAGCTCTACGCAGATCTGATAGGACCCGTCGTCGACCTAAGAGATATTCATTTCTCTTGTCTGACCATGGTGATGTAGTACTTATTGGTCTTGATGAGCCTACATCTTATCAGGAAGCTGTACAGAGCCTAGATTCTGAAAAATAGCTAGAGGTCATGAGATCCGAAATGGAATCTATGTACACTAACCAAGTATGGACTTTGGTTGATCCACCTGAAGTGATCAAACCCATTGAGTGCAAGTGGGTATTCAAAGTGAAGACTGACATGGATGGTCATATGCATACCTATAAAGGTAGATTGGTAGCTAAAGGTTTCAAGCAAATTCATGGTATAGACTATGATAAAACTTTTTTACCAGTTGTGATGCTTAAGTCTATTCAGATCATGCTTGCTATTACTGCTTACTATGATTATGATATCTGGCAGATGGATGTCAAAACCTCATTTCTTAATGGAAATCTACTTGAGGATGTATACATGACACAACCTAAGGATTTTATTGATCCAGAGCATGCTGGAAAGGTATGTAAGTTGCAACGATCCATTTATGGATTAAAGCAAGCTTCTAGAAGCTAGAATTTTCGATCCGATGATACGATCAAAACGTTTGGTTTCATTAAGAATGAAGATGAACCTTGTGTCTACAAGAAGTTTAGTGGGAGCACAATCATCTTTCTCATATTGTATGTAGATGACATACTTCTCATTGGAAATGATATCCCTACACTTCAGGCAGTGAAGACTTGGCTTGGAAATTATTTTTCAATGAAAGACTTAGGTGAAGCAGCATATATTTTAGGCTTTAAAATCTATAGAGATAGATCTAAAAGATTACTTGGCCTAAGCCAGAGTACGTACATTAACAAGGTGCTTAAACATTTTGCTATGGAAAAATTCAAGAAGGGGTTCCTGCCTATATCACATGGTGTGAGTCTTTCGAAGACTCAATGTCCTTCTTCTAAGAAAGAAAGGGACCATATGGATCAGATTCCTTATGCATCTGCTATAGGGTCTATCATGTATGTCATGCTTTGTACTCGCCCAAATGTCTCGTATGCGTTGAACATGACGAGCAGATACCAGTTAGATCCAAGTGAAGGTCACTGGACAACAGTCAAGAATATTCTTAAGTACTTGAGAATGACTCAAGATTATTTCTTGATCTTTAGAGGCGATGAAGAGCTTGTTGTAAAGGGTTACATCGATGCTAGCTTCTAAACTGACAAGGATGATTACAGATCACAGTCAGGGTATGTGTTTTGTTTAAATGGTGGTGTTGTAAGCTGGAAGAGTTTAAAGTAGGACACGGTCGCTGACTCTACAACAGAAGTCGAGTACATTGTTGCTTCAGCTGTAACAAAGGAGGTTGTTTGGAAAAGGAAGTTCATTATAGAACTTGGTGTTGTTCCTAGTGTAGAGAACCCAATAGACCTCTATTGTGATAACAATGGGGTTATTGCACAGGCTAAGAACCTCACTCTCATCAGAGATCTAAACACATACTCCGGTGATTCCATCTCATTCGAGAGATTATCGATAGAGGAGATGTGAGGATATGCAGAGTCCCGACTGATGCTAACATTATGGATCCTTTGACCAAGGCTTTGGCACAGGGAAAGTATGATGGTCACACTAGGTCAATGGGTATCTGATATCTCAGTGATTGACACTAGTGCTAGTGGGAGATTGTTAGTATTAACCCTAATACTAATTATGAGATAATTGTAAAGGACTCATTTTTGTATCATATATTTTACAATTAATAAAAGGCAAAGTTGCTTATTATATTTATTTCAGTTCAGTGTCTATTGAATAAGTATAATAATGTCCTTGTGTAATAGGTTCTTATCTACATCATATTAATTGGTTGAATTAATAGTGAGATATTGTAGATATACATAGAACACTACTCTTAACTATTTCTAGTCAAGCATTAATATACTAAGACAATATTAATGCATTGAGACTAGCATATAGGTCAGCGGATGACTTAATCTCACAAGTCATGGATATGAGATATCAGGTTGACACATGGATATATATTAGAGAATATATAATGAATGACCCGCCATGAAAATGTTTCATGGATCGTTATATGAGTGTCATGAACATTCTCATGTAACTATTGGTATGAATAATTCTTAGACCTGAAGTCACTACGGTTCCCTACATAAGGAGTTGTATACTTTGGTATCGTCAAACGTCATCTGTAACAATGTGGATAATAAAGTCGATCACTGGGTATGCAATGAATAATGCTGAGGGATATGAGTGATGTAGATGGGATATATCCCTTCTATATGACGGAAGCGATATCCGTGGGCCTCTTGATTAGTAGGACACAAGAAAGTATGGTCATGCGCAAATGAGTCAATATGAGATATTGAGCTTATTTGATTGAGTGTGTCTACTTAGAGATTAAGAAACATAAAGGTTGATAAGAGGATAACATGGTCTGTGCCTCATTGATCAATCTAGATATCAAGGATAGAGGGACCAAGTCATACAAAATAATAGTCACGAAAAGGTTAGGTCGGATCTCGACTTTCTCATCACTTGGGTAGCAATGATGCCTTGTTAGATGTCACTCATTGCTTATGTATCTAAATGTTGATTTTGGTGCATTGCCAACGTTACGAGAATCTATTGGGTCACACACAAAGAACAAGTAGATATAGAGATGGGTTCATTGGATTAAGTCTAATACAAATTGGACTTATTGAGTAAGACTCAAATGGATCCAATTGTTGGATTGAGTCCAATTCAAACTAGACTCATTGAGTCAATTCGAATAAATGAAATGATGATTCATTGAATTCGAAATTGCATGAGAATAATGGGTTAGACTCATTGGGTGAACTCGAGTTCACCAAAGATTTAAATGGTCAAAATTGAATCATTGGATTGAATGGTTAATTTTGAGTCATTGGATTGGAAGGTGAAAGGGCAAAACCCTTGGTATTCATGAGATGGATATATATATATCATTTTGGATTATATGTTTCATTAGATGAGAAGGTGAAAGCCTTCGGTCTTCTTCTTCCTCCTCCTTCCTTCTCTTGGCCGAAATCACCATTGCGGTTGCTAGCACAACCTTGAGTGATTTCCATCTCCATCGTGTGAGTTTATGAGACAAACGAAGGCAAGGCTTGTTCGTGTGGATATTGTAGACGCGCGAACGTGTGATTGTGCTGAGATTCGAGCTGTTGGGAGATCATGTGCATGTATCAAGGGTATAATCCTATGATGTAACTTAGTATAGATTGTTTTTAGCAATGTTTCTCCCCTTCACATGAATCTGCTGGATAGAGGATCTAGTTAATTTTCGCTGCGCTTTTCACATGTTTAGCGCGCTAGATCCCAACACATGGAATATTGTTAGGTGAATCGACTGGTCATCACCTTATAAACCGTTACACTACCAAAGGATGTGGAGAAGTACTCTCTCAAACCACCTCAAGATAATCACCAAGAGATATTTGTTTACAAAATTCATCTTCGCCATCTTCCTTCACGTGGTGCCTGGTCATGTAAAGGATGCGCAACTAACATCATCTTTCCCTCACTAGTACAAATCATATATCCGAATGTACTCTCCAAGTTATACAACCAAGTAATGGTTATATCTCGTAAGTGTTAAGCAGGTAGCTCTACACTTTCCCACATCAGTGGGGCATCTATCCAAATGTACCTTCTAAATTATCCAACCAAGTACAGATAGTCCACGGTCAAAGTCCCCATGGAGTATGACACATCAATCCTCGATAGACTAGTCAAGTCAACAATGGTATATATCCAATTCAGTCCTTTGTACATCTAAACAAGTCATGTACTCAAACGTATCTTCCAGGTTATCTAACCAAGCACAAGTAACCCGGTCAGAATCTTTATAAAATAAAGTAAGTCGGTCCCCTACTAATCGCTCAAGATTAGTATAATTTGAATTCCATCTTATGCGATATGCCTCAAAGCTCTCAATCCAAGTGAGACGACTTAGTTAAGTCGCACCCAAAGTTTAATAGTCGGACATCATAATTGTCTTGTCGCACTCTAGCAAGATAAATCGAGTCACTTTGCTTTGGCAAAATCTTACTACAATTGATCTAGCTAGAAGTGAGTACTAAACTTTGGTAGACATATATTAAAAGGACCTAATTATGTTTAACTAAACATGTATAGAATACAATCAAAGCACACAACATATATATGCATAATAAAATGTGACATGGTTATGGCTCCCATAAACTACGATCTTCTCAAGCCAATGAGAAGAGCGATAAGTCAACCTAGGTCAAAGCAACTTCTCCAAGCACTTCCTTGGTTGTCGTGTGTTGTTGTCATTCCTTTCTTTTCACCCTTCGTCCAGTAGACTAACTCCTTTCTAATTTGTACATTACAAAATCTAAAGAAACTCGAATTACATTCGAGTGTAGTCTAAACTTACAATAAGAGTGAGAAAGATGAAGGCACGACACGTAGGTCGTATTATGAATTACAACATCACACACAATCACATTGGGATTAAAGAGTCATAACCATACACCATATTATTTATATTCACAATATCCTTATGACATAAATGTACTAGGATTTCAACAAAAAATTATGAGTGCATGTTATTCACAACATTTTGGCCGAGACCATCTTGTTGCTTACAACTTCTCTTGGGTCGAAACCTTGCAAGTATATATCTATCTGTAACGACCACCCTTCTTACTACTACTACACTCTAAGGATGACCGTTACTTGACTACTAACTCTACTTAACCGGTATGAAAAAAAAATCACATGGAAACCCTACCGAAAAATTTCGGCAGAGTCTCTCCTGTACCGGTGACCATATCCGTAAATACATACAAAGTATACTCAGCCACAGGCGGCTGGAACATATATTTTCACAACCACGCAGTTTAATAAATCAAATCATGTAAGTAATGAAAAGCGGAAACATAACTTCTTACTACAAAATTTTCTTATCAACTTAATAAGAAATTAAACTAAACAAATTCTTAAACTAAGTGAGTTCTTTAGCTAAGTCTCAAGGATCTCCATAGTCCACACATCACACACCGTCACAGCATCTCCTTGTCGCCTTCTTCCTTATACTTTAGCTTTTCCTTTATCTGCAGTAGGAGGAAAATAGTATCTATAAGCTAAAAGCTTAGTGAGCGCTATCCTACTCACAAAAACTCGATATGCATGTATATAAATAAAAACATGCTAAACTGAATGCTAACATGTAAAGCTACTCATGCTCATAAATAGCAAAGAAATCAACTAACTGGAAAACTAACATGTATAGCTACTCATGCTCATAAATAGCAAAGAAATCAACTAACTGGAAAACTAACATGTATAGCTACTCATGCTCATAAATAGCAAAGGAACTAACTGAAAAGCTAACATGTAAAGCTAATCATAGAACTATCATGTGTATCAATAAGAAACTGAATTGCTACCTAAGCTAAACTAATTAATGTTAAACTGAGTCTAACTTGTATTCACATAACTAATTTGTGAAGTTTTGAAAAACTATTTACATAATAGATTAAAATAATAATCATGCTGCTGATGGGCCCGGCAACTGTACTTGCTGTGCGCGCATCCCTAACTAAACCCGGGATTGCAAGTTCCGAGTCTAGTAGGGTTTACTAGGTTATCTAAACCTAGGGACGACTGTGGGAGCCCAACCCAATGGATATCTAATCCAGTACAGTGCCACTGCTGAAAATAAAATACTGATTTCATAGCTAATTTTCTTACCTTGCTTTAACTAGGTATCTGAACCTAGAACTAGGTTATCTAAACCTAGAGGCGACTGTGGGAGCCCACCCATTGGACCGTAGTCCCATATAAGCTGAAGCAAGACTAAATAAGTTATTTTAAATGCTTCTACTGCATTAACTGAGCTATTAAAATGCCTACTGTAGCATTATGTTGAGCTAAGCATTTTATCAAGCACTTGGTGTGCACTAGAACACACCCTACATACTGAAAATCTGTATACAAAGCTTAACATAAATCTGCATGCAAAGCCTAACAAAAATCTGCATATTAAGCCTATCAAAATCTGCATACTTTACTTATAAAAATCTGCATGCTATAAAAATAGAACTGCTCATGTTATTCCAATAGCAATTAGAAAATTAGAACAACTTAAGCATGCTGTGATAGTAAAACAAATTCAACTACTAGGCATGCAATAGAATCTAGAAAATAAAGGAATCGTTGCTGCATGGAATTAACAGAATATCATGCTTCATCAGGAAATACTGAGAGTTCGTACTAAGGTAAAGCTAGAAAAGGAAAACTGCACTTCTATTAGCAATGGAAAAGAAATCTGCCAATGCTAAAAAAAAACTATTCTTACTAAGCAACCAACAACAAGATCTCAAGGCTAATATGAAATTCATGAGGCATACCAAAAACTGAGATACTACAACTGAGATGCAAAAACTGAGATGCTGGGGTCTAAATTGAGAATTCGGAATGTTGATTACATATATATTACAGTGACAATGTGATGCTATAGCTGAGATGCTAAAACTGAGATCAAAAGAAAGAAATCAAAACGGGCATGTTACTCCTAAACCTCTAGCTAACTCAATACTGTACAGTATAATCCAAGGCAAAGGAAACAAGAAACTCATGCTACTCAGAAACATCTAACTATTCCAATGCCTTTAAAACTTAAATTGATTTAGGTGTTCATTCTCAATTTGTTTAAGCTGACGCTATATTATCCTGGTAAACCATCATTTCAGGGACTCTTTTACTCCATCGGAACTCCAATAAAATAAATCAACCTTAAAATTCAAAGCTCCACTGAACTCAAAACACCCTTCAATCCTCCAAATAACTTCTCGATCAGGCATTTGATCAAACAGGTATTATGCAGGAATCTCACAGCCTCAACAACATAAAAGAAATCAAATCCAAATTCGTTCCTAGCCATGTGAGAGCCATGAAAATCGCGAACAGAACCCCACTTATAAATCCGAATCCTCACCTTATCGAACTGGTCACATAAATGTAAACCAAAACAAACAAATTCCATTTCCTTTCTTTGAGGTACACGGCAACAAGCCCAAAACCAAAAACTTCACAGCAAACTTCGAAAGCAAGAAGAACGAGAATCCGGAACTACTCCTACTGCAGGTGAGTAGCAACTCACTCCTTGTATCCTTGAACTCACAGCCGGAAAGGGAGATCTAGGGTTTCGGATAGATGAGAATCCCGGCGGCTTCTTTGCGTTTTCGAGCTCCTCTCGTCGAGGTGGTTACGCGCGGATGAAGACCGGTCAGAAAATGATGCTCGTCGGCCGCCGGAGACGTGCCCTAAGTCGTCTTCGTTTCCACCCGAGAGAGAGCCGTCGCGCGGCGTCGTGAGCGTGAGAGAAGAAAGGGAATTTCGGGAGAAATTTTAGGTTTAGGGAAAAGGATTTAAAACTTATACTCAAGGTTATTTTCGTTTCCAACTATAGCTTAAATGGAATTTTTCTCCTTCTTTAATAACAAACGATCGCTAGCACACTTGGTCAGCCCGGCTTTAACCAAGTCTGAGGTCTTGGCTTCGATTCCTCAGCCGCGCACTTTTATTTCCAATTTATTTTACTGTTCCTAAATACTACTTAAATATATATCGCTCTATATATGATTAACTAATCGAGCGCAGCTCGGTTGGTTAGGCCGGTTTTGCTTGGGTCCGGGGTGCTGGGTTCGAAACCCAACTTCTACAACCCTTTTTTTTTTATTTTAGTTTATTTTTAAAACTCATTCTCCTTGGTAAAAATACCAAACGAACTCCAAAAATTGCATAAAAATACTCTAAAACTTTCTAGAATTTTTCTATAGCATTTCTAAATATTTTTGAATTATTTTTGGGGCTCAAAATGAGGAAATTTTGGTCGTTACACTATCAACCGAAATAGGTTATAGCACTCATTCATAACATGTATGAAGATGCTATATCCTCTAGTTTGTCCATATACTCACTGTTTCATTCCTAATAGAGACAAAAACTCATAATCATGAAACCATAGCAAATCTATCATGCAGATTTCTATATCACACATATAAAATTTTTACAACTTAGTATATCCCTTCACAAGTGGCTCTGATACCACAATAAGGAACTAGGGCGCTAAATACATGAAAGTTCAACGAAAAACATCTAGTTCCTCTCCCAGAAGATCCATGCGAAGGATAAAACTACATATACTAAGTTTTACATGAGAAGTATACCTTTGTTGCATGCCCTTCACAATCCCGACAACAACTTTTCTTTGGATGCAAATCTCAGCGCGATCAAGTGGTCGCGCCTCTATGATATCCACACGAACATGTTTTGTTTGTCTCGAACTCTCGATCTGGAGAAGAACCAACTTTTTGGTGCTAGCTACACAAGGCGATTCGGCCATGAGAAAGGATCAGCCAAGAGGAAGAAGAGGAGGAAGAAGGAGAAGAAGGTCAATTCTCTTAATGAAAATGATGAGACAAACCTTTTGTACTCATCCAAGGAATATCAAAAGTCCATTTGGTTCTTGATCTCTCTTTCGTCTCTTGATCTTCTTTATGAATTGATTCTTAGTCATCTTTCATTAAGAGTCTTTTGGTCAAGTCGAAATTGACCTTTCCTCTTCCCTTTTGGTCAAGTCAAAATTGGCCTTTCCTCTTCCTTGGTGAATTCAAGTTCACCCAATAAGTCTAACTCATTGAACCTTATCAATCCCAATTGACTCCATAGACATCAATCCAAATTGACTCCATGAATCTAATTCAAATTAGACTCAATCCAATAATTGGATCCAATTGAGCCTAACTCAATGAGTTTAATTCGGATTAAACTTCTCTTTGTTTTCCTCTTAATAGATTAGATTATTATATTGGATTAACCATTAATTCAATAACCCAATAAGTCTAATCATCTCATAATTGTCTCTTAGAGATATTACTAACAATTATCTCATATTGGCTCATTTAAGAATGGTCATGCATTCTCATATCCTACTAATCAAGGGGCTCACATATATCACTTCCGTCGTATAGAAGAGATAGATCTCATCTACATCACTCACATCCCTTCGCATAACTTATTACATACCTAGTTATCGACTTTATAGTCCACCTTGTTACAGGTGATGTTTGCCGATATCAAAGTATACAACTACTTATATAGGGAACCGTAGTGACTTCATGTGTAAGAACTATTCATATTAATAGTCACATGAGAATGTTTATAACACTCATATAATGATCCATGAAATATTATTATAACGGGGCATTCAGTACATATTCTCTAATATATACTCATATCTTAATTTAATATCTCATATTCATGACTTATGAGATTAAGTCATCTATTGATATATATACTACTTTCAATGCATTAATATTATTGATCCCGTCCGGAAGCTGAGTCGGATGAAGGTGGGCCTTGTTGTACTAAAAGTTGACGGGGAGTCGTTGAGATGCTGAGTCAGTAAGGTATCCCCCTGGAAAGGCTCGCGCGGGCGGTTCTACGAAGAGAAATGATCAGGATGATGACGCTATTGCTCT
Source organism: Zingiber officinale (assembly GCF_018446385.1). Lineage (NCBI taxonomy): Eukaryota > Viridiplantae > Streptophyta > Magnoliopsida > Zingiberales > Zingiberaceae > Zingiber > Zingiber officinale. The sequence goes on along the minus strand of NC_055994.1, from coordinate 95,510,955 downwards.
GCACACACTCAGACAAGTCCACCGATCGTTAGAGACCCAAAAACCAGGGAAAAAGTCCCCGGGTCAGGCCCTTCGACACTCAAGTCAGGTACTTTTTCCCCAGAAATCACAGAGAAAGGACGGAAAAAAAAAGTAAGAGACTGGTAAGAAATGACGAGTGAGCGTACCTGCGTAAGGGACAAAACATCCCTTTTTATACTGCAACCGAGGCTTCTGGAACCTGGCGAATGTCAGGGAATGTCAGGCGTCAGGCTTTGTCTGGCGGTGTTTGACACGTGGCTTTCTCTTATAGGCTGGCAGAGGAACCAAGAGGAGTATGAGCCTCCCCCCATTGGAATATTCCCTGATATGTGATGATTGTTCTCTAACAGGTGGTTACGATTCCTTGCAGGCCTATTTGTCTTATAGCGTCTGGCCTCCTGACCCATCTTCGTCTGCGTCATTCGAAGTATGTACATCCCAACGACCTGATGATTCTCGACCTGCATCTGCTTATTGCTATCCAAGGCCTGCATGTTCCGATCTGCATGTGGGGTCAATTCCCAACCCGCATCTATCTGCTGTTATCCAGGGTGTGAACATCCCGACCTGTACGCTGGGTTGATTCCCCGACCTGCATTTGTTTGCTGTTATCCATGGTATGAATGTACTGTCCTGCACGCTGGGTCAGCTCCCCGACCCGTATCTGTTTGCTGTTATCCATGCTATGACCGTACCATCCTGCACGCTGGGTCGGCTCCCCGACCCGCATCTGTTTGCTATTATCCATGGTATGACCATCCCGACCTGCATGCTGGGTCGGCTCCCTGACCCGCATCTGTTTGCTGTTATCCATGGTATAAACGTACCGTCCTGCACGCTGGGTCAGCTCCCCGACCCGCATCTGTTTGCTGTTATCCATGGTATGATTGTCCCGACCTGCACGCTGGGTCGACTCTCCAACCTGCATCTGTTTGCTGTTATCCATGGTATGACCGTCCCGACCTGCACGCTGGGTCGGCTCCCCGACCCGCATCTGTTTGCTGTTATCCATGGTATGAACGTACCGTCCTGCACGCTGGGTCAGCTCCCCGACCCACTTCTGTTTGTTGTTATCCATGGTATGATCATCCCGACCTGCACGCTGGGTCGGCTCCCCGACCCGCATCTGTTTGTTGTTATCCATGGTATGACCGTCCCGACCTGCACGCTGGGTCGGCTCCCCGACCCGCATCTCTTCATCAGAGGTCATATTCGGTATATCCCTTCGATCAATAAGTTGGTCTCAAATCGCACCCAATCCTTGGTTGCACCTGACCCATGGGTCTACATGGGATTTGGTCCTGGGGGCTGAGTCCCTTTTCGATTCCCTTTTGAGATCAAATCCGGCCCAACTCATAAAGACTCTCCTTTGACCAGTCCTAGCCACGTGGGCCGGAATGTTGACCTCCTTATAATTCTAATTTCTGACCTTCCTGATGGCCTGACTTTTGACCAGCCACGGAGGCTAGACTTCTGACCTCCGCGCTGGCGTGACTTTTGACCAGCCACGGAGGCTAGACTTCTGACCTCCGCGATGGCGTGACTTTTGACCTTTCTTTGGCTTTAACTCCGTGTCATATCATCTTACAGCCCCCACATTCATGCACCGTATCACAAGCCTCCCCCTCAAGTCTAGTCGAAGGAAGACCCAAGTCTGACTGACTAGACCCATACACACCTCTGTGCTCTTTGCCTCCTGCACTACCTACCGTGCCAACCTTTATGTCCTATCATCTGGGATACCCTATATGCGTAATTGCTTTAGTGGTTACCGGAATTGCTTTAGTGGTTGCCTGGGATACGGTGCCTGAGTAATTGCTCCAGTGTTTGCTTGTGGTACGGTGCCTGCGCAATTGCTTTAGTGGGCTTAGAGTACCGTGCCTGAGTAATTGCTCCAGTGGTTGCTTGTGGTACGGCGCCTGCACACTTGCTTTAGTGGTTGCTTAGAATACCGTGCCTGAGTAATTGCTTTGTCTTGAGTACTCAATCTCTTCTTTAAAAAGACCTCAAGACGCTCCCTTCTCGTATCCTTCCTTTCCCTTGCTTTCTTCCCGCTTTTCGTCACTCTGCTTTCTCCCGGTTTCTCCTTGACACAATGCATTCGCCCTCTTCCGACGAGGTCAATCAGCCCTCCCCCCAAGTGTGGATAAATCAACTCACCCTCCAATTTGCAGAGAAGGAACATGAGCTGAAAAATATGTCCATGGATCGGGATCGTCGGGACGCAGATGCCTTGTACCGCCTTGCTAAATCTCACGTTCATGCTGAAAAGGCGATGAAAGAGAAATATCAGTCTGACTTGCTATGCCAACTTGACCTCCAGGAGCACCTGCAGCGAAAACATGAGGTCGAGCTATCCCTCCTACGTGCGTGCCTTAATGATAAACAAGACACCATCTCTCGGCAACAGACAATCATCCAATCCCTTCAAGCAGAGCTGGTCCGAGCCTCAAGCATCCCAGTGGCTGCTGACCCCCATGATGTTCCTTCTAGTGGCAGTGCCTACATTCCCTAACTAAATCATGTATCTTTTGGCTGGACTTTAGTTGTCTCAGTGACTTCTGTGCAGGCTTTAGTTGTCTCAGTGGCTCCTGTCCAGGCTTTAGTTGTCTAAGTGGCTCCTGTCCAGGCTTTAGTTGTCTCAGTAGCTCCTGTCCAAGCTTTAGTTGTCTCAGTGGCTCCTGACTTGTAGGACGTTCCTTCTTGTAGCAGCTCCTGTATCCTTTACTTGTCTTATGTAATTTATAAACAGTAATTCAGTTATTGAGCCCGTATAATGGGTGCTGGCTTTGTAATGAATGTTTTATACGCTCACTGAACTATGTTGTTGTACTTGCCCGTGACCCTGCAGTATTGGTTAGAGAGGCTTTTCCCCCTGGGCAGTCCATCCCCCCTGATTTCATCTGCCCATTTGGTCTATTGTGAGAGTCAATTTGCTGCTTGAATACCAGATCAGGCTCTCTACTCTTTTGGCCAACTTATTTGGCGCTCAACAGACTTGTATGACAGTCGGGCGACCTTTATGTTTACACTGACTCTTCGACTTCTGAGCCTAGTCTGTCTTTACTGCTACACTGGTTTCCAAGCATCTTCTCAGGTTTCGCGAGAGTCCTTTCATCTTCTTCCCCGGTATAAAAGATTTGGGGCACTTCACCCTTCCTATCCCCCTTTTCTCTCTATACCTGCCTCTCAATCTTGTTCATGGAATCCCCTGAGTTATCTGCTTTGCGTCACCGGCTAGCCTGTACCAAGAAGACTTTACATGATATGACCTTGAGCCGGGATCTACAGGCCTCTCTTTGCAGGGAACTAGAAGAACTGTGGCGAGCAGCCAAATGCAGGACCAGAGTAGAAACGGCCCTGAAGATGAAAGGGCAATCAGACTTTCACGCTCAACTCCATCATATCCTTTATCTGAAACTGAAGCATGAGGATGAGGTGACGTCTTTGAAGGAGGAGAATCGACTACAAAACACCACCATTGATCAACTACGGGAGACCCTTGATCGGGTCCAGCTGGAGTTGGATCAAACGAAGACTCTCTTAGAGGAAGGACCCCAAGGGTCCCGATCCGACAGTAATTGAGAGCGCTATTGAATGTTCCCTTTTATGAATCCCTCTTTTATGAAATTATGCAATAAGACCTATTTTCTGCTCTATAACAGTATCCTATCCTTCTGGTGTCTGTATCTGTATTGCTATGAAACACCTGCATCCTTTTAACATTTCTAGAAAACATAACGAAAGCACTTTGCGTACCTCGCTTTCTTCTTACCCCTTGCCAACATAGTAACGAGCAGCCATACATGTGAGCCGTGTTGCCTTTCGAAGAAACTGACCGCCAAAGTGATTGAGCCAACCGGGCAGGTTGTTGGGCGTGAGAGCAATGCTCACTTATAACTCGCACTAAGGCGAGAGTCTGGAACAGCCGACCGAGCAGCTCGGTCGTTGGGCGTGAGAGCAAAGCTCACCTATAACTTACACTGGGGCAAGAGTCTGGGACAGTCGACTGAGCAGCTCGGTTGTTGGGCGTGAGAGCAGAGCTCACTTATAACTTGCACTGGGACAAAAGTCTGGAACAGCCGACCGAGCGGCTCAGTCATTGGGCGTGAGAGCAAAGCTCACTTATAACTTGCACTAGGGTAAGAGTCTGGGGCAGCCAACCGAGCAGCTCGGTCGTTGGGCGTGAGAGCATGCTCACTTATAACTTGCACTGGGGCAAGAGTCTGGAACAGCTGACCGAGCAGCTCGGTCGTTGGGCGTGAGAGCAAAGCTCACTTATAACTTGCACTAGGGCAAGAGTCTGGGACAGCCGACCGAGCAGCTCGGTCGTTGGACGTGAGAGCAAAGCTCACTTATAACTTGTACTGGGGCAAAAGTCTGGAACAGCCGACCAAGCAGCTCGGTCGTTGGGCGTGAGAGCATGCTCACTTATAACTTGCACTAGGGAAAGAGTCTGGAACAGCTGACCGAGCAGCTCGGTCGTTGGGCGTGAGAGCACAGCTTACTTATAACTTGCACTGGGGCAAGAGTCTAGGACAGCCGACCGAACAGCTCGGTCGTTGGGCGTGAGAGCAGAGCTCACTTATAACTCGCACTGGGACGAGAGTCTGGGATAGCCGACCGAGCAGCTCGGTCGTTGGGCGTGAGAGCATGCTCACTTATAACTCACACTGGGACGAGAGTCTGGGATAGCTGACCAAGCAGCTCGGTCGTTGGGCGTGAGAGCATGCTCACTTATAACTCGTACTGGGGCGAGAGTCTAGGACAGCCGACCGAGCAGCTCGGTCGTTGGGCATGAGAGCATGCTCACTTATAACTCGCACTGGGGGCGAGAGTCTGGGACAGTCGACCGAGCAGCTCGGTCGTTGGGCGTGAGAGCAGAGCTCACTTATAACTCGCACTGGGGTGAGAGTCTGGGACAGCCGACCAAGCAGCTCGGTCGTTGGGCGTGAGAGCATGCTCCCTTATAACTCGATCTGGGCGAGAGTCTAGGCAGACCGAGCCGGCTTTCGGTCGTTGGGCATGAGAGCATGCTCACTTATAACTCGCACTGGGGGCGAGAGTCTGGGACAGTCGACCGAGCAGCTCGGTCGTTGGGCGTGAGAGCAGAGCTCACTTATAACTCGCACTGGGACGAGAGTCTGGGACAGCCGACTGAGCAGCTCGGTCGTTGGGCGTGAGAGTAGAGCTCACTTATAACTCGCACTGGGACGAGAGTCTGGGAAAGCCGACCGAGCAGCTCGGTCGTTGGGGGATTGAGTCAGACAGACCGTCGGGTGAGGTGGATGAGATGTTGACTGAGTCGCGACGTCCCAGAGGAGTGTGTGCTGAGATGGCTCCCGTGTTGACCAAGTCTTCAGAAGTCCTCTGGTCAACGCTACCTGCAGCCAGTGACCGGGTTGACCCGGCCCCCGGTACCCCGATACTTGAGGCAGATCTAACGAATATATAAGTACCCGACTAAGCCATAAAATAATGAAATGCGTATAAAGAATATGAACGGAGAACGTACCCTGGTCCAGGGGGGCGCCCTCGGATGGGACGCGGCTAGAGTTGTCGCGACCCGGAAGAGTAGATGACTCCGATCAGGCTAGCGAGCTGGATCTGACGATGAGAAGCTGAACGAAGCGTGGACCCGAAGGACGAGCTGCAGGTCGGGATATAATACCGACACGCAGACCGGGATAAGGCATCAGTACGCAGACCGAGACACGAGATCGGCACGCATGCTGGGAAACAAGATTGTCACGCAGGTCGGTACACGAAATAAGCACACAGATTGGGACACGAGTTCGGCACGCAGGCCGGGACATGACACATAGACAAGATAAATGCGTAGGCAGGAATACAGTACACAAATCAAATTGGCGCAAAAACCAAAACCCCACAAAACGGCATGAAGGCCGGAAACATCAACGGCTCACAAACTGAAGATGACCCCGACCAGCTGTGAGCGGCGTCAACCGCTGAAAGCAATGCTGGCCGGCAATGACACGAGGAGGTAGAGGGCTCATGAACTGCCGACGAGTGTGAGAAATAGAGAGGGAGGCAGCGCTGGACAGGGGGAGAATGGAGGCGGCATTCCCCTCCCCTGGGCGACAGCGTGTAGGAGGGAGGAAGTGTAGTGGCCTGGAGGCAGTTCCGGCGAGAGGAGGAGAAGTAGAAGAACAACGCTGCGAGGAGGAAGAAGAAAAGAGGCGACGACGTGAAGAGGAGGGGAGAGGTGGTTGTCGGCATCCGAGAGAGGGAGAGGGGGGACGGCTCTGAGGTGGCTCCGACGAGAGACGAGGGGCGCTCGGAGGCTGGTCCGATGATGGCAGTGGCGAGCATCGTGAGGAGGAGAAGGGAAGTAGACGGTCTCGGCGACGGCGGTGTCACACGGGGGAAGGAGAGGAGATGGTGACTGGGTGAGAGGGAGAGCAAAGGAGAGGAGGGGAGGCGAAGGCCGGTGGTCGTCGTCGACGCCGACGAGGTGAAGAGTGTGGGAGGGAGGAAGAAGGAAGCCGCTGTTGGCGGCGGCGTCCAGTCCACCAAGAAGCCCCCCCTCTCCACCTCCCCTTAAAACCCTACCAGTGAAAAGACAACAATGCCCTTCCTCCACCCTTTAATTCCTTCCCTGCCCTCTCTCCCTATCCACATCAATTATCCTTATATATTAATATTTAACCATGAATAATTATGAATAATTTTTATATTTACTCTCACTATCAATTCAACTTATTAATATACTGTAAATTAGGGTCTACTATATATTATTATACTTATTAATTTCGTACTTAACTAAAATAAATATAATAAATAATTTTATTATATTTATTAATTAATAAACTATAATATAAAATTATCCTATCAATCACTCCTCTCCAGATGGTATGGCTAATAATAATTTAACACTGGTCAAATCCAACGAACGATTGATACACGTTTTGAGCATGCACTGTCGTTCAAAATAATGTTACAGCTTAGTCTCTTTTGCATTTTCAAAAGAGAGCTGCTCCCCCATCTACGCACACCCCCTCCACCTCCCATCTCTCTCCCTGCCAAAAGACACATGTAGCCTTCTCTTTATTTTTTTTTTATTTTTTTTATTTCATTTAATTCTCATTTAATTTTAATTTTTTTAATTAATTTTATTTTAAAATAACTCTCATACAATTATATTTTTAATTTTATTTTTTAATTAATTTAATTTATTATTTTTTATCAATACTTTATTTTCCAATTTTATATAAATTTTATTTAGTTTTTATTTTTTTAATTAATTTAATTTATTATTTTTTTCATAATACTTATATTTTTCAATTGATTTTTTTAAATTTTATTTTTTTATTAATTTTTTTAATCAATTTCTTTATCAATTTTTTTATCAGTTTTATTTTTTTTAATAATTTTTTTATATGTTTATAATCTTTTATTTATTTTTAGTTTATATTTAAAACTAAAAAAAATACTACTGATCCTGTCCGAATGCGAGATCAAAGGATGCTGAGCACGTGGCGCGCTCCTAGTCGATGGCGTAGGCCTCTGTTCTGGTTGCACGAATCTCCGGCGAACCTGCACAGAAGTCGGGCCGGGAAGGGTTCCCGGCGGCGACCCTCCGACGCTCAAGTCAGGCAAGCAAGTAGTGGAAAAGAGTGGCTCCAAAGATCTCTTATGCGTACCTATGGCGAAGTAAGAGGCTCTATATATAGAGCGGTGAAGGAACTAATGCCCGTCCACTGAGGTGCATACGTGACCGCAACCCATACCTTAGTATGCACCTGTCAGAGAGCTTACCTGACACCATACTGCTACAGTCCGAGCATGTCTTCGATGGGACAACAGGACACCCCGTTGTCAGGTTAGGAGTATGGCGTAGCCCTACAACTTGATGGCTGTCAAAAGATGTTCCCATCCTTTACTCACCGCCCGGCCAGGATGTCCGTCCGGTCGGCCGGGAGGAGAGTCCTTCCGCTCGGTCCTTATGTACTGTTTCATTGAGCGTCGGAACCCCGATCCCTGCCAGGGTGCCTTTTACTATCAGATATTTACTGGCAGATCGATCGGCTTGCCCTTTTCTCGTGAGTCCGGTCGGCTCACCATTCTTCAACGGACCGCCTGGCCCTTTGACCTCCACTTAGCGTTGACCCCTCGTTATGGGGTTCCGGATTTTTACCACCGGATCACTTGCCTTCCCCTCGAGTCTAGTCGAAGGAGGCGAAGTCCGACTGACTGGACTATGCCTCTAGCCAAGCGGCTCCATTGAGCTATATTTCTCCGATCAGCCAACCGTAGAAATTGCCTTGAGCAAATCAACCCCGGCTCTCACCGAATATGCTTCCTCGTGTTCTGCGCTGATCTTCGACATTAAGGCTGAGCATGCTGTCATTAAATGCTACGAATGATTGAACGCCACATGGAGCAGTGCCATCGGCGTACGGCGGCGGTAGCACAGTGTATTGACACGATCGAAGCAATTCGAAATGGACGGCTCGATGTGTGCTTCAATTCTTATGCCCTGGATCCAACGGTGGAGGCCGCCCGGCCTTTACCCTATAAAATCTTCGCTTTCCTCCCTTCACCGCATTTTCTTTCGCGACTTCTGCCTCCGTCCCTGGTGTTTCGGTGCTCCGGCGATTCCCTTCCTGCTCTCCGACGACTTCCAACGCCTCTTCCTTGATCCCTTTCCTCGTCGTAAGGCTCTATTTCTTTCCTTCCTTGTTTCCGGTGCTTTCTTTATATTTCTTTCCTACGTTTTCATCCTCGGGACCTCTTTCTTCCGCCTTTTTACCTTTTTGATTCCTTCCGATCGGAACATGGCAAGCTCTTCCCATCCTGAAGACCAGCCGCTCAGCCCCTGGTACACCACCGTGCAGTCCCAATTCGACCAGCGTGATTTTGACATCCTGACCGACAATTTCGAAATCTCGGAAGATTTTGAAATCCTCTTAGCTAAGCCCTCCGCTCGGCCGCACAGGCCGCCGCGCGGAGCCTTCTGTGTTTTCCGCGACCAGTTCACCGCTGGTCTGCGTTTTCCTATCCACCCTTTCATTATCGACATCTGTAATTTTTTCGGCGTGCCGCTCGGCAGTCTAGTACCTAATACTTTCCGTCTTCTTTGCGGAGTGGTTGTTTTGTTCAAAATTCACAACATCCCTCTCCGACCGGAGATTTTCTTTTATTTCTATTATCCCAAACAAGCCGAGTCGGGCACCTTTATGTTCCAAGCTCGGCCCGGACTAGTCTTTTTCAAAAAACTTCCTTCTTCCAATAAACATTGGAAGGAGTATTTTTTCTACATCTGAATGCCCGATCAGGCCAAGTTCCCGACCAAATGGCAAGTCAGTTTGCCCCCCACTCCCGAGCTGAAGAAGTTCAAGACTCGGTCGGACTACCTCCACGCCGCGAACATGCTGGCCGGTCTGCAGCTGGACATCAACAGGCTCCTTCACGAAGGAGTGATGTACATCTTCGACCTGAGCCCCATTCGCACGCCTCTGCCGAGCAGCTTTGGTAAGAATTTCACTTGGTCGTTTATTTTGATTTCTAACTGATTTTTCTCTCTTCCTTTGCAGCCGACCTCGTCATGGAATCAGTCATGGCTGGTATTCTGAAAAGGAAGGCGGCGGCGCTCGAGGCCGCAGCAGCTAAAGAAATGGAGTTGCTTGGCATACAGCCGGTCAGATCCCGTGAGGGGGAGAGCGGGACTCAGGCTGAGTCGGCCACTCAGGCTTCACAACAACAAGTGGTTAGCGGAGCCACTCTTCCCCCGGAACCAACGACCGCTGTAGAAGGTCCCGCTCGGGGGGATGAAGAGCCTTAGCGAAAGAGGCGCCGAGTGGAGACACCCGCACGCTCGGCCACATCTGCCATCCAACAGTCCACCCGGGCCAGCGCCGACAGCCGTGGCAAGGGCCCAGCAATTGAGGCTATATCGTCCGATCGGACTCCATCGGATTGGGACGAGCCGGCGGACCCCATCGAGGCTGTTCCAGTGAGCACTCTGCCACCCGCTCAACCAACTCGGCGCTCGACTCTCCGATCACAATTCTCCGCGCCGGGCTCCGATCCACTTCCGGCTGCCGGTCAGACGACTCATGGTCACGGCCGCACCATCAGGGTTACTCTCCATTTGCCCACAGAGGAGCTGCTCCTGACGGCCGAACGACCAACAGCGCCCGAGCATACCATTACTTTGAAGGGGCCCCTAGCTGAAATGTGGGCCGACACTCGGGCGCGTGTCGCCATGATCCCCGTCCGGAACCTGGCCAACAGCCACATGCAACAGGCCACGGGGGTAAGTTTCATCTTTTACAAGTCTTGTAAGTCTTTCTTCCGATCAGCCACTAATAATTTTCCGGTTTTCTTGCCAGAGATGGGTGGAGGAGATTGCGGTTTCCCACCGCTTGGCCTTGCTGGACGAAGAGATGCGCCAACTGAAGGCGACAACTGGCCCGTCCGGCTCCCAAGGCCCTACGTACTCCGAGCTGCAGAAGGATCTGCAGCGAACTCAGGCCCAGTTAGAGGCCGAACGGAAGAAAGCTACCGAGCAGGCGCACCATCTAGCTGAGCTCGAGCGGCAAGTCAAGTCGCTCGACCAGAAGCTGACTCTGGCCACCACCTGAAAGAACACTGCCATCTCCGACCTGGAGAAGAAGAACTTGGAGGCTCGGGGGCTGGAGCTCAAGTTAAAAGAGCTGATGGAGCAACTCGCTGCCGAGCAAACTGCCCGCTCGGCAGATGCGGATAAACAGAAGGGCGAACTGGAAAAATTGCAAGAGGCTCTCACAGCCTCCCAGACGGCCTTCCGGGACTTCCAGGACGCCGAGCCGAGCCGCGTAGTTGCTGCGCGTCAAGATTACATCCGCTCGCCGGAATTTTCTGAGAAGGTCTGCGAGCGGATGTATACTGCCTTCGACTTGGCGATCACTGTCACTACCGAGTATCTGAAGTTGAAGGGGCAGATTCCTGAGTCCGTCGTCATTCCGGCCGGCGACCAGGTGGAGCTGCTCAATGCCATCCCCGCCACAGTTTATGACTATCTAGAATAGGGATGTAGCTTAGCAACTCGGCCAACATAAATGACCTTTTTTGTAATCAGGCCGCTCGGCCTATGACTTTAAATTTAATGCAATATTTTCTTGTGTATTGGTCTTGTCTTTTTGTATATCCAATTTGCATGCTTGTTCGCTCGTCTAGTATCGTCCTTCTAGTATTCGAAAGGGATTTTTACCAAGTATTTGGCATTGCATATCCGTTCGGCCGAACACTACTTATCCTTCCGCTTTAATAGCAAAGGTTACATGCTATATTCCGAGCAAGTACCTTTTAGCTCTAATCCGAACGGAGCGTAGAGACGATTTAGCGGGTGTTGAGGACGAGTTTCCCAGGCAATCGTGTTCTTTTTATTAACATTTTCCACTCGGATTATTTATAGACGCCGGCTCGTCTCTCGATTTTTAACGTCGGAGCTCGACGGTCTTCCGCTCGGATTATTTATAGACGCCGGCTCGTCTCTCGATTTTTAACGTCGGAGCTCGACGGTCTTCCGCTCGGATTATTTATAGACGCCGGCTCGTCTCTCGATTTTTAACGTCGGAGCTCGACGGTCTTCCGCTCGGATTATTTATAGACGCCGGCTCGTCTCTCGATTTTTAACGTCGGAGCTCGACGGTCTTCCGCTCGGATGATTTATAGACGCCGGCTCGTCTCTCGATTTTTAACGTCGGAGCTCGACGGTCTTCCGCTCGGATTATTTATAGACGCCGGCTCGTCTCTCGATATTTAACGTCGGAGCTCGACGGTCTTCCGCTCGGATTATTTAGAGACGTCGGCTCGTCTCTGGATATTTAACGTCGGAGCTCGACGGTCTTCCGCTCGGATTATTTAGAGACACCGGCTCGTCTCTCGATATTTAACGTCGGAGCTCGACGGTCTTCCGCTCGGATTATTTATAGACGCCGGCTCGTCTCTCGATATTTAACGTCGGAGCTCGACGGTCTTCCGCTCGGATTATTTATAGACGCCGGCTCGTCTCTCGATATTTAACGTCGGAGCTCGACGGTCTTCCGCTCGGATTATTTAGAGACGCCGGCTCGTCTCTCGATATTTAACGTCGGAGCTCGACGGTCTTCTGCTCGGATTATTTATAAACGCCGGCTCGTCTCTCGATTTTTAATGTCGGAGCTCGACGATCTTCCGTTCGGATTATTTATAGACGCTGGCTTGTCTCTCAATTTTTAACGTCGGAGCTCGACGGTCTTCCGCTCGGATTATTTATAGACGCCGGCTCCTCTCTCGATATTTAACATCGGAGCTCGACAGCCTTCAAGGCTAATTTTGATGCTGCCGATCGGCGGATCCATTGGTCATCCTTTGAATTAATTTTGCTTCCTGCATTACAAGGACATGAGCGACTAACATATACAAAAATGATTTACATTCGTGCACCTTTCACCCAGCTCGGATAACGTACTCCCGGCCGAACGGCTCGGGGTCTTCTTCGTCGAGCGCTTGGCACGGATAACATACTCCCGGCCGAACGGCTCGGGGTCTTCGGCATCGAGCGCTTGGCTCGGATATTATACACCATGAAGACAAGCCGCTCGGCCGATAATGCCAATTGCGTTTTTTAACATTTTGCTTCCTGCATTTCGAATATACATCCAAACAGAAAATACACAACATACATTACATTGGCGCACCTTTCACTCTGCCCCGGAAAGGCTGGAGATAATTTGCGCTTCATGGTTGATCCAAGTCCCAATCCATCTTCATCCACTTGGCAGCTCGTCCACCCAGCTTCCTTCTATATGGTCGATCCATCGCCTGACATCAAACTCCCGCTCTTCAGGTTCCAGAAGGAGGGGCTTGCTATAAGTTGAATTCGGGAGATGAAGTATCTGCTTTTGAGTGAAATGGGACTGTGGTAGTCAGTGCTTCCGCTCGGCCCCCTGATGCTGATGTCGCTTGTTGCTCAGCCGCTCGGCTTGCGCATTCTCTCTCTGTTGCTCCACGAGCTTAGCTGCTCTTACCTTGATTAGAGCATCGAGCTCCTTCGTGGAGAGCATCACCGAGTGCAGTCGTCCAGCTTCGTCCATTGCATCCGATCGGATGCAGGAGCGTTCCCACAGACGGCGCCAAATTGATCTTGTCCGAATGCGAGATCAAAGGACGCTGGGCACGTGGCACGCTCCTAGTCGATGGCGTAGGCCTTTGTTCTGGTTGCACGAATCTCCGGCGAACCTGCACAGAAGTCGGGCCGGGAAGGGTTCCCGGCGGCGACCCTCCGGCGCTCAAGTCAGGCAAGCAAGTAGTGGAAAAGAGTGGCTCCAGAGATCTCTTATGCGTACCTATGGCGAAGTAAGAGGCTCTATATATAGAGCGGTGAAGGAACTAATGCCCGTCCACTGAGGTGCATACGTGTCTGCAACCCATACCTCAGTATGCACCTGTCAGAGAGCTTACCTGACACCATACTGCTACAGTCCGAGCATGTCTTCGATGGGACAACAGGACACCCCGTTGTCAGGTTAGGAGTATGGCGTAGCCCTACAACTTGATGGCTGTCAAAAGATGTTCCCATCCTTTACTCACCGCCCGGCCAGGATGTCCGTCCGGTCGGCCGGGAGGAGAGTCCTTCCGCTCGGTCCTTATGTACTGTTTCATTGAGCGTCGGAACCCCGGTCCCTGCCAGGGTGCCTTTTACTATCAGATATTTACCGGCAGATCGATCGGCTTGCCCTTTTCTCGTGAGTCCGGTCGGCTCACCATTCTTCAACGGACCGCCTGACCCTTTGACCTCCACTTAGCGTTGACCCCTCGTTATGGGGTTCCGGATTCTTACCACCGGATCAACTACCAATTAATAATGAACACATTCATAACTTAGGAACAAATATATTTTTTCCAAATGAAGAGTACATGTAATAATACAAAAAAAACATAAAAACATATAAAAATAGAAATCTTAATCAATATTGCCTCCAAATTCTGCTCCCGATGCATTTGGTGGTGGTGCACCTATTACTTCGTACCACAAATGAGCGCGTGTCCTGTAACAAGTGACCCATCCTTTAGCTTCATACGATGAATGTTGCCACCACCAAGTTGGAATGGGTGGTACAGGATAATGAGGATATAAGAAAACTTGTACGAAGTGATTGCCAATATGAGCAATAGCTATTTCTCGACGCTCTTGGTTTGGAACTGGAGGAGTTCTTAATGACAAGTGAGTAAAACAACTCCCAATATTCTCACCAAATGTATGAAGTACAAGATTGTACCTTGATGCGATGACAATTCCTAAAGGCATAGCGTCCATCCAATATATTTCTGGTGCCCACTGCTCGAAATAATTCAATGAGAATAATAGATTGGTTACCAAATTTGGATCTGGATAAAGTTGATCATATAGATCCTTATTTTGTTGAATCTCTTCTATAAACTCAAATCATACTTGAACCCAACCTTCTTCACCATACCCAATTAGTGCAGCTATTGCCCTGAATCCACAATGACCATCAGGTTGAACATCAACAGTGTGAGAAATATAACGCTGCAGAGGCACAGGTAATTTCTCAATATAAGTATCACGGATGGGTGGAACTGGAGAGTGATCATGGGTCGTTTGAGTATTGCGAACCTTCGACCCTCTTCCACGTCTTCCTCTCCCTTGAGATGTTGCAATCGGTTGAGAGACCCTAGATCCTGAAGTGGATGCATCTCCGAAAGAAGATATGCGACATCCACTTTGATCATCTCTACCCGTAGGTCGACCTCTATGTTCTATGTTGTATAAAGGAGCTCGCAATGTACTTTGAGATGGATCAATCATATCAAGAAACTTGTTTATCATATGCTCTTGCATATATGGATCTATTCCATCTAATATCTCAACAACGTGGGATGTCCTGTTAGGTTCTGCTCCATCGTCATTAAACTGATGTGCGTGCATCGACAATCTCCTCCAATGAGCGTTGATACTCTGCAGCGGAATTGGAATGGAAAAGTAATGGTAATATGCAAGATCATGCTCGCAAGGTAATCCGTATACAATTTTGATAGAACAGTTGCATCTGCCGGATAGCTGGTGAGATGCTTCCTCAATATATTTTAGCTGACCAGAAATCAACTCCATTGCCTCTAATGAAATTCGACACCTTATTTGACTGAAAATGTCATCATTTAAATGTTGATGGCGTGGAATGTTTAGAGATTTTTTGAACGACTTCTTAATATCTCCGAACTGAATTCTCAACATCTTATGTATTTTTTCAAAAGATGTCTGTAGGGATGACATGGTATCTCCCAAATATAACTTCAATCTCGCATGTGCAGATTCTGCCCTGTAATAAAAAAAATACATTGTGTTTAAATACTGAAAAGAATTGAAATACTACAATAATGAACAAAATTTAAATAATAAAACTATAAAATGACTATACCTTTGATTTGAATTGCTCCCGAGGTGCATACATATATCAACCCATGCTGAAACAAACCGCTCTTTGTAAGGGTGTAACCATGTATCCCAAAGATAATTTAGAGCACCCTCGAATCGTTGATACTCTTTGCGCATGACATCCCACTTATGCTGATAAGACCATTGTGTCGATGAATTAATGAGTGAGTACCATGATGCATAAAAATGTTGCCACTCCAAACCAAGCATAGGGGCGCATTTCTTCATTACGCACTGGTTTATGTGCCAAATACAAAGAATGTGACGTGCATTGGGAAAACATGTTTCAATTGCATTAATAAGCAACAAATCCCGATCTGAAACAAATACCAATGGCAACGATGTCTTCTTTTCAACCATCCACTTCTTTAAGGTACCTAATGCCCATGTCAGTTGCTCTGTCTTCTCATTACTAAGATATACAAACATAAGTGAGTAAGTTCGCATTGTGGATGTGATATCCACAACCTCCAATAGTGGTATCCGATACTCATTGGTCTTGTATGTGGCATCAATGATCAACACAGATGAAAAGTTGACAGACAGCTCTAGACTTTTTGGATGAACCCAAATAATATCTGTGATTTCGTTGGTGTCTGGATTTGTACGGTATTTATGGAGGTATTCTTTCTTGATTAATTGGTCCAAGACATACTGAATAGAATTTAGGCCACCCTGTTTAGCGGATTTATTTGTGAAAATAGCATTATAAATGCTTTTGATCCCCGTAGTATTTGATGGGTCTCTTTCCTTCAAAATACTAAGAATTTCACGAGGTGTGGTGCTGTTGGCCATGTCAAGCACAAATTCTTTTTCTTTTGGTTTTAACCTACTCGGGTACTCATGTCCATCAATATATTCTGCTAATTAATGATTATGAAAACCACAAACAACCCTTAAACCCCACATCACACCATCTGGAGGTATTGGTATACCTCGCAGCTCAAATGGGCATTCATATTTTTTAGTCCTAGTATTTCTTTTTAAGGATTTCCCATCAACTAGATATCGTTACGGTTTATACTTTCCACCTCTTTCACACATAAGATGACACTTTGGTAGCTTGCCACATTTTAAATTAGCAGAATTTTTAATAACCACTACAATACCATTCTTCAAACCAACCGTCTTTACCCAATTTATCATATCTTCTCTACTTTTAAATATCTATATAAAAAAAATATAACAAAGATGTATAAGTATGACATTACCAATCTTAATATAATTTCGCTACTTATAAAATAAATAATGAATATACATAAAACAATGATAATAACTAACCTGATCTGTGATAAATTCGATTGTATAATCACGACTGTTGTTGGAGATATCTTGACTAGGAACATCATTCTCAATTGACCAACTATCTGAAAATAAACCCAAATAGTCATCCATATTTTCAGGAAGAGAGAAGGAGAGGCTGAGAGGGAGATAGCAGTGAAGGGAGGTGTGAATGAAGAGTGACTAAAAATGAAGTGTGAGAGGAGGATTTAAAGGGAGAGGCTTTGACACGTGTCAAGAGTTGAAGGGTGGGTAATTTAAGGGGAGGGGAGGTTCTGACATGTGTCAAGAGTTTAAGGGTGGGTAATTTAAGGGAGGGGAGGTTCTGACATGTGTCAAGAGTTTAAAGATGGGTAATTTAAAGGGAGGGGAGGTTCTGACATGTGTCAAGGATTGAATGATGGGTAATTTAAAGAAAGTGAAAAGTTCTGACATGTGTCAAGAGTTGGAAGTGGGGTAATTTAAAGGGATGAGAGATTTTAACATATGTCAAGGGTTGAAAGGGGGGCCATTTAAAGTGATGAGAGATTTTGACATGTGTCAAGGGTTGGAAGGGGGGTCATGTAAAGGGATAAAAGATTGTGATATGTGTCAAGGGTTAGAAGTGGGGTAATTTAAAGGGAGGGGAGGTTCTGACATATGTCAAGCATTGAAGAGGGGTAATTTAAAGGGAGGGGGGTGTTTTGACAGGTGTCAATGGTTGGAGAATGATGAATTTAAATGGAGGGAGTGTTTTGACAGGTGTCAATGGTTGGATGATGGGTAATTTAAATAGGGTGAGAGATTCTGATATGTGTTATATGTCAATGGTTGGAGGGAAGGATGATTTAAATGGAGAGAAGATTATGACATGTGTTAATAGTTGGATGCGGGTAATTTAAGTGTCAAATTAGGAATGTAATTTAAAGGAAAGGAGTAATTTAAAAATTATATAAAATAAAAAAATAAAAAAAAAATTTGATAAAAAAATAATAAACAAAATTGATTAAAGAAATAAAACAAAATAAATATTAAAAAATTAAAAAAATAATAAATAAAATTAATTAAAATAAAACTAAATAAAAATTAAATAAAATTAAAAAAATATAAGTATTAATGAAAAAATAATAAACAAAATTAATTAAAAAATAAAACTAAATAAAATTAAATAAAATTAAAAATATATATAAGTATTAATGAAAAATAATAAATAAAATTGATTAAAAATTTAAACTAAATAAAAATTTTAAAATATATAAGTATGAATGAAAAAAATTTAAAATAAAATTAATTTTAAAAATAAAACTAAATAAAAATTTAAAAATATATAAGTATGAATAAAAAAATTAAAAATAAAGTTAATTAAAAATAAAAAATTTAAAATAATTAAAAATTAAAAATATATAAGTATGAATTAAAAAAATAAAAAAAAATTAAAAAAAAAAGATAGAGGGTAGAATGTTGCAAAAGGTTGGAACCGCCAACCCAGCGGCCCCCTCACCCCGGCCCTACAAGTATGAGAGGGAGTAAATAAGATAGAGAGTAGAATGATCATTTGCAAGGGAGAGAGAGAGAGAGAGAGAGGGGGGAAGCAATTTGCTTTTCAAAATTAGGGTTCTTTATCCCACGTTTTTTTTTTTATTTTTTTATAAATGTATGTATATTAATATTGTAACTTGTAAGGTTATTTTAATGACTGTTGACCTACCTACTCAGATTGCAAAAGTCTATAACAGCTAAGCAAGTGCCGATGCATGTTCGTGGCTTATCGAGTAAATTGATCAGCATGGCTCCGGCGACTGCCTTTCTTCTTCCCCTGCTCTCCTCCGTCATTCTCCTCTCGGCGGTGGTGGCGGTGCGCGCGTCTCCGCCAGGGCCCGTGGTCACGTGCCGCTCCGGCAACTCTAACTGCACCGTCACCAACGCCTACGGCGCCTTCCCCGACCGCTCCACCTGCCTCGTCGCCTCCGTGGCCTACCCGGGAACAGAGCAGGAGCTTCTGGCCGCCGTGTCCGCGGCGGCCGCCAAGGGCCAGCACATGAAGGCCCTCAGCGCCTACTCCCACAGCATCCCGAAGCTGTCGTGCCCCGGCGGACCGGCCGGCCGGGGGCTGGTCATCAGCACCGTCCGGCTGAACCGGACGGTGAGCTCCGACCCGGCCCGGTTCAGGATGACGTTCGAAGGCGGGATCAAGCTGCGGGAGCTCCTCGACGCGGCTGCGAGCCGGGGGATGGCGCTGCCGCATTCGCCGTACTGGGAGGGGGTCACGCTGGGGGGCCTGCTCAGCACCGGCTCCCACGGCAGCTCGGCGTTCGGGAAGGGGTCGGCGGTGCACGAGTACGTGGTGGGGATGCGCCTGGTGGTGCCCACCGCCGAACCGGTGGCGGACACCGGGTACTACGCCAAGGTGGTTAGCCTCGGCGAGGATGACCGGGATCTGTTGGCGGCGAAGGTTTCTCTCGGCGTCCTCGGAGTTATTTCTCAGGTGATTAATAATTCTTATTTTTCCAATAAAAGGAAACGATATGTTTGTCCATTTTAATCTTAAAACATCTTTTAATGGGGAAAAAAACAAAAGGCTCCTTTTATTTTCATTATTATTAAAAAGACTACATATTGTATTATTATATCAAAATATTATATATAAACTTAATTAAAATTATTGAAATCTGATTAAATTATTTATAAAAAGCAGCTATAAATTATAATAATTATGATTGTAATTGTTATAATATTCTTGGAATAATAGTAGATTTAGTATAAAAAAAATGTAAGGATGCTCTTTGATACTTTATTTTAAAATAAAGCGTTTTTTTAACCATAACAGAAGATGAATAATACAGATAATTACGTATATATTCATAACATTATAAACTCTGTCGAAACAAATTAATGTAAACAAGTGTCAGGTGGCATAATGTTCTATTAAAAAAAGTTATCTTGTTTTATAATTATATCGATTATTTAATTTCCATTAATCGATTATATTGCCTTTTTTTTCCTTAATCTAAAAATCTTTGATAATTTTTTTTAATTGTTGAACAAGCTACCTAATTTCAAGGAATAGAGATTAGCCATTTAAACCCAATTAATCCCATGTTATTTTATTTAATCAAAAAGTAAATGTTGTTAGGCGGGTTGTTTTAAGTTAAAAAAAAAACAAATAAAACACGTTGAGTAGAATTAGTGGCTGCATAATAATAGTCTTTGTTTACAATTCATTTTCTTATGAAACACGCTAATTGCTGTCCAAAATCCAAATTATGAACTTAGAAGAGTCAAATTTATGTATATATATTCAATTAATTAAAATATTTACATATAAAAAAATAAACTAGTCGTGCTTAAGTCTAGTCCGGTTTAAGATGTTCAATTGTATTCCTTTAATAGATATAATTATCTATGTAAATTTTTATTTAGCCAACTAAAATATATCTCTTTCATACTCAAAATTTAGTCAACTCCAATTCCTGAATCTATCTTAAACAACTCAGCATTCATTTTTTTAATTAATAAATATGAATCTATTGATCGAATAGTAATATTATTAAAAATTAATACACTAAGATAATTCATAGTTTATTATCATCACTTTAATTAATAATATTCCTTTTATATTTTTAAAATATTATTTGAATATCAAAATATAATATAAATAATATTTTATACATTTACACTTCAATTATTTTTTATGGGGCATCTCAAACACAATCCTAAATATAACTAAGAAAGAATAATTATTTTAACATTTTTTAAGATATGAAATCTAAGATTCTAACAAATATAATACGGTTTTTTTTTTAAGTTAGAACCACGTTTCTTTATTTAGAAAGAAGCATCCTAACTTTAAAATTATCAAAAAAAAAAAAAAACATTAAAACCAATGTTATTCCTTGTCTATCTCTCCTGTCAATATCCTAAATCCTATGTTATTTTTCAATATGTGGATTAGCGTGGACTTAATATTTTTCATATCAAACCCAATATGCATGAATTTGATATGGTCTAATATCAAGTTCAAGCTGAGTTTGATATGAAAAATATTAAGCTCATAGATTTGATATGGGAATATAGAGATTGAAGTTGATGGGAGTGGTAGAAAGTGAATAATACTATTTTTGATGTTAATTTTGATAGTTTTAAAATTAAGATGCCCTTTTAGGTAAATAAAAAAAAATGACTGTTCTTTGGGTAAAAAAACCAAACATAATATTCATAAATAAACTCAAGAATTAATTTGATAAAAGTTTATTTACTTTTATTAAATTTTGTAATAATAATAAAAATAAAATATATCTCTAATATTAATAATAAGCTTCGTTTGTTACTATGAAACAGGTGACGCTCCAATTGGAGCCGATGTTCAAGCGCTCCGTCACGAACAGAGTCGTCCCCGACGTCGCATTTGAGAATTCGATCTCCTCCTTCGCCGCCACCACTCCCTACGGCGACATCATCTGGTACCCTTCCCAAGCCGTCGTCGTCTACCGCGACGACTTCAAGCTCCCCGTCTCCACCCCCGGCACCGGCCTCAACGACTTCATCGGCTTCCGGGCCCAGCCCACTCTCGTCATCACCTCCACCCGCGCCGCCGGTGGGGATATCCGTCCGTTCATCTTACGGAACATATATAACTTACCTTTGATGGATTCGTAGTACTAATCCATCGATCGTTCAAAATCGCAGAGAAACTCGCAGAGGAAAACGAGGATACGAACGGCAAGTGCGTCTTGTCCAAATTGAACGTCAACACTCTGCTCTCGCTCGGAATGGGCTTCAAGAACAGCGCCGGGGTGATCGGATTCACAGGCTATCCCGTCATCGGAAACCAAAGCGACATCCAATCTGCCGGTGAGTAATTTACTGTGTAATTCCTCAGAAGCTCCGACGAAGTGATTTTGGGAAATTTAATTTCACTCTGTTTCCGACCGTCCGTCCGTCCGTCCGTTAAGGTTCGTGCTTGCGGAGCCGTGAAGACGGCCTCCTCTCGGCGTGCGCTTGGGATCCTCGCTTCAGGGGGCTCTTCTACCACCAGACAACCGTCAGCGTCCCCTTAGTCAACGCCACCGCCTTCATCGCCGACGTGAAGCGCATCCGCGACGCCAGCCCCACCGGCGCCCTCTGCGGCATCGAGCTCAATCTCGGCTTCTTCATGCGCTTCGTCCGAGCCTCCTCCGCCTACCTAGGAAAAACCGCAGACTCCGTCGACATCGACATCACCTACTACCGCCCCCGGAACGACCCCAGGCGGGGGCGGCTGCACGAGGACGTGCTGGAGGAGATCGAGCAGCTGGCGCTGTTCAAGTACGGCGCGCTCCCGCACTGGGGGAAGAACAGGCACGTAGGGTTCGTGGGGGTGAAGGAGAAGCTCGGAGAGAAAGTGGAGGAGTTCGTGAAGGTGATGGAGAAGTACGACGGCCAGGGGCTGTTCTCGTCGGCGTGGACGGACGCGCTGCTGGGGCTCCGGGGGAGGGAGGTGTTAGTGGAGGCCGACGGCTGCGCGCTGGAGGGGCTCTGCATTTGCTCCGCCGACAAGCACTGCGCGCCGGATCAGGGGTATCGTTGCCGGCCGGGGAGAGTGTACCAAGAATCTCGCGTGTGCAGGAAGATTGAAGAAGCAGGGGCAGGTCTGATTCAGAGTGCATGAAGGGTGTTTTAATGGTTTTTTAAAATTTATATGGCGATGTTTTCAAAAATAAACTCTAGGGGTGTGAAATGTAATTGTTTACTCGTGCGCAATGTATGACTATTTATTTGTATCTGATGATGAAGTTGGATAAGTCTGAACACCTTTCCATCCAAGTAAACACGTCCCCGTCTAAAAGAAGGCCATCTTCCCCTTGGCGGCGGCATCGTAGCTGCGGCAGCGCGGGCCCAGCGCCGCCAGCTTTATCATCTCCTCCTCTTCTTCCTCGAAGCAGCACGGCCGGTCCTCGTCGATCCGCATCGTCGCCACGCTGCGGCTCTTCGACACCGTCGCCGGCGAGGCCTTCACCGGCATCGACCGCATCTTGCTCCTGCAGGCCGCGCGGATGAGCTCGTCGAGGTCCTCGTCTGCTCCTGCGCCGGCGCAGCCGAACGCGGGGGCGCCGCCGCGAGGCAGCGAAATGATGGGGCCCAGCCCGCGCCTGGGAGTCTTGCCAACGACCGCGCCGGCCATGGTGCTCTCGTACAAGTTCCGAGCGTGCCGGAGCGCACGATAAGGAGCCTTCACGTACTGGCTCAGCTTACTCTCCGGCGAAGTGGCTGCGCCGTTGCTGCTCATGATTTCAATTACTTCTCTCTAATAACAAAAAAACAACAACAACAACAACTCGAAAGATTAATTGAATCACAATTTTGATTTGGGAGGAAGAAATCATCGCAGTGGCCTTTATAAGGACTCTGTGATTTTAACGATGATTAATTACGTATAATTAACGCGAAAACATTGTTTTTATTAACACTACTATTATTATTAACTGGTTGAAAGGGAAATGCTTCTTGTTCTTCACGTGCATAACTTGTTAATTACGTTGTTAATTCTAAAGTGCCTCAAAAAACATTTTGTATATTCCTTTTCTCTCTCTTTTTTCTTTTGTTACATTTTAATCACTTTCAAGAATAGTTTGACCGAGACTCCCTTCACATGCATTTCAATCACTCTAAAGAACAAAATGCTCAAGCTTGGATCGTCCCAATAGTTATATTAACTCCTAAATTCCATAAACACAATAATATGTTGCAGGGCTATAATTAAGCTGATAATTCTGGTACAACTTAAGAGGCATAAATTTTAGATAATTAAAATAAAAATTTGAATAGAAAAAATAAGAGAATACATATGTCCAGAAATAATTTGAGTAGAAGTAGATGCAATGGAAAGAAAAGGAAGGTCTTCCAAAGAGCTTAGGAATGACGGCGTCGAAAAACTTTAGGTCAATGAGGAATGAAAAGCTTTGTTAAGATTAAAACCTAGACCCTAAATCCTAAATCCTAAATCCTTGGGACCAATTCTATATATAGTAGACATTTATTATCAATCTATAGATAATAATAGATACGAGATTATATATTCTACACATACTAAGTTTACATCCAATAACCAAAACTCAATAAACCTAAGTTAAATTACTTTAATAGATTCAATTTATACTCATATATACAATTTACAATTAAATCGACCCATTAGATATAATAACCAACATAAGCAAGCATCACTAATTCACATTTAGACACGTAGAAATGTTAAATTTCTTCAACATGCATTTTAAATTAAGCATATCCTCCAATGTTACTCTTTGCTATACTTAGCAGTTTGTAGTGGTGCATCATTCAAAGCATCGATGCCGGGTTTTGATCTTCTGGTTGTCGAATTCAGATCACTTTTGTTTCTCCTTGTCAAATTTGCTGGTGACGTTGCCTTGTTCAGGGCAATAAGAAGAGTTTGGTTACCTTTTGGAACGATATCTGAATTGTTCTTTTCAGAAATATCGAGCGATTTTGAAGTGTTTTCTCTGAGCAAATCATGAATCTCTCCATACCTCCTCTCTACAATTCCGGTACCAGAATCTCCACGCTTGGCGGCTACTACCTCACTCGATGCATCGTCCGCTTTGAGGCTGTCCTCTCGAGCCGTCCGGGAAGCATCCTCGAGCTGTTCCTTCTCCACCACCCCGAGCTCTTCAATTCCTCCATTCTTAGTATCACCTTCTGTGGACTGATTGAGGTTGAATTCCCGACGGTGGCGAGTCTTGTTCGAGTGAGGCAGATGCTGCTTGTGAAACTCAGGAATGCTCGGTGATGATCTATCAAGTGAGACCTTGGAGTTCTTCTGATGAGAATACTTGAACTGGTACAGAATCCATGCACAACCAATGATCATTAGGCAAACTTTTAGAGTGTTTGTAACAGTGATTCCTCTCCATCTCAGATTCCGAATGGTTGCCTGCCTCGACATGGTAATCCTCTTACCGAAAAACACCAATTTCTTCTTTTCAGGGATTAACAAAATCTGTCAAGAAAACATAATCTGAAACCTCTTCGGCATGAGAATCAATAGCTCCAGTAGTGCCTGTTCAACAAGCAACAACAAGGTTTCTAGCATTCAACAGATCATTCCACACATGAAGAAAAATAAAGAACTAATCAAAATTATTGCTACCACTTCTTCGAGATCCAAAACAAACAAACAAAGATGTAAATAA
Organism: Zingiber officinale; assembly: GCF_018446385.1. NCBI lineage: Eukaryota > Viridiplantae > Streptophyta > Magnoliopsida > Zingiberales > Zingiberaceae > Zingiber > Zingiber officinale. The sequence goes on along the minus strand of NC_055994.1, from coordinate 95,486,043 downwards.
AGGTTAAATGTAGGCATTCAGAATCTTGTTTGCTCAAATATATTTGGAAGAGCAAGACTTGATGCATTACCTGGGGACTCCTGATAATTAACACAAAGTAATGGAGATTAAATAAAAGTGAGCTGGGAGTTCCTGGAGTGGGAATAAATGTGAGATGTCTTTCTCATTGCCAAGGGCATCATATCTAACTGAGGTTGCCAGTTCTTTGTCAGCTATCTTTTTAATATTCAAATAAATTCACAGGAAAAAAAGTGAGGAAAAACAGCACGCACCTAAATGAACAAGAGAGGGACAGATGTGATAGGGTACCTTTAGATTGGCCCCGGCAGTTCAGCCTTCAGTTCACTAAACACTGTGGAGTGGGGTTTGATAGACATTTTTTTACCTGTTTCACTGTGTTTGATTCATAGCAGCAGTTACTTTATTCTAAATTGATAGAACAAGTACACGGGGAAATTTTTAAAATAAATATAAACAGTAAAATTATTAAAAAATAGGTAAAATTAAAACTTTTTACAAATATAGATGAGAGGCGCTCATATCCGGGATTTAAATCCCGGTTCTTTTTAAATTCCGGGATTTAAATCCCGGATATGATGAATTACCGGGATTTAAATCCCGGTATTTTTTTTTTAATTTTTTGAACATATTATTTTTTTCATGCTTAAATTTTATTTTGTAAAAAAATTTAAATCCCGGTAATTTTTTTTAAATTTTTTGAACATATTGCTTTTTTCATGCTTAAGTTTTATTTTGTAAAAAAAATAAATCCCGATATTTTTTTTTAATTTTTTGAACACCTTATTGTTTTTTTCATGCTTAAGTTTTATTTTGTAAAAAAAATTAAATTCGTAATAATTGTTAAATCCCGGATATTCATCATATCCGGGATTTAAATCCCGGAATTTAATAAAATAAATTAAAAAAAAAAAAGAACCGGGATTTAAATCCCGGATATGATCACCTCTCACCTATATTTGTAAAAAGTTTTAATTTTACCTATTTTTGTAATAACTTTATTGTTTATAGCTATTTTAAAAATTTTCCCCAAGTATACTCTCTCTCTAAAAAAAAAAAAAAAATACAAACATTAATTCTCATAAAATTATAATTCATAAATTCTTTCTTTATTTTAATTCTTAAATAATAAATGGACCCCATCACTAAATACCAATAACAATGCAAAAAAGCAGGTCCCACCGAGATTCGAACTCGGGTTATTGGATTCAAAGTCCAATGTCGTAACCACTGGACCATGGGACCAGTTTTTGATAGTGACTGAAAATATTATCTGACAAATAAGACAAATAGGGGAAAAAATTGATTTACTGGAAATGAACTGACAAATATACATGTCAAATTCCATTTAAAGATATTAAATAAAATTCTTCTACATGAAACTTTAAAATACAGATGACACCTAAATAAATACAATTTAGCAGATGCACGAATAAAAGTATTATCTTTTAAGCTTGGAGAAGATGAAGAGGATATTTGATGGGTTCCGAGGATCAACCTTCAAGCCGTTCACGGGGGAAGTGAATGGCCATCGAGCAATCACCTAATTTGAGCTTGAAGATCTATGGCCGGCCATTCATGCATCACTTTTTTCTTTTCATGTTAGAATGTTGAAAAAACATAAGCTATTCCTATGAAAATTCATAAAACCATAGCGACAAGAGACTAGAGAATTTACCGACATCAAACAAATGAAAGGACTAGATCTTTCAGCTACAGTCTATTATATAATTGTCAAAAAAAATTTAAGACAAAATCAAAAGCATAGTAATCTCAGCCACGGATGCCTTTACTTAGACCAACAACCAATTCATAAGAAAGGATGGTGCATGAGTTAACAAATTAGGAATAAATTGTTGGAGAAAATAATCTGAGATTTATAAGGTATTAATTGAATTTAAATTACACTGAATTAAATTCATTTTATCTGTTGAAATGACTTGAGCTGAAATGATTTACATGATTTCAATTTTCAAATTTCGTAAGTAGAACAAATTTGAAGTGATGACATGTAATTAAAATAAATGCATCTCATAACCCAATTAGTATCTCTAGAATATCTGATGGATACTGATACGAATACTAATATGGGTTATGATGAGTGGACTCGGAAGATGACGTGACAGTTAGAGTTATGATGGCGGGTTGGTTGAAGTCAAAATGATATAGTGGTAGTCACACACGAGGAGTGATATCCCTTGACTTTGATTAATCATCTAGTGCTAAGATTCTTAGATTCAACCGGTCCAAGTTATAATCTGGTCGAGAAGAAATAGTTAGCCCTTAAGTCGAATGAACCAGAGAGTTCTAGTGTCTTAAGGGCAGTCAGATATTATGACCGCCAAGATTAAGGCCAGTTGGTCGGCCTTACGGGCTGGTCGAAAAGATTGACTCACTACAGACCAACCATCAGTGACGGTGCACAGATGTATCCGTCTAATCTTAAAGTTGAATGAGTATATATGTCTTAACTGTACAAAAATCTGATCGGAAAATGATATGATGTCATTTCACTTAATATATCAATCGAACTTCTGAGGATGTAAATGTGTCTCTCCTGATAACCCCTTATAAACTTGGTTAGGTAGAAGGACCAACAGGCCTACAATGTCCATTCTCACATCGTTACCTGGATGGAATTCCAACAAAGCATAGATTATTATGTTGTCTACGGGTAGCTTCTGGAGTATGCAAACTGATCGTCGAGGCTAGTGTTCGACACTATCTCCGTAAACGATATTGCTCCGCTACGGTGCTTAACGGATTGTTGCAATTCGTTCCCAAGATACAACGACGACGAACGTCTCGGAATCGTAGCACTCCGACTTCCGAGACCAGCGAACCTTTAGTAGACTTCTTGGACTCTTGAATGCACAAGATGTGATGAATGCTTGAGGAAGAGAAGAGAAGATTGAGTGAGAATTCCATCATCTGGAGGGTTCTATTTATACTGAACGAAGAGGTTGAGTGTCCTTTGGGTGAGTGGATGTGTTCCCTGGGCTAAGGGGTCACCTGTCATTTTATTTTTTGTGTTAACTCCATTAACACATCTTCATTAATAAGTAGAGAATACACATCGAAAATTTTCGATGTGGGACTATTCTCCTATGCACTTTATTAATGAATAACAAATGTTATTTTGGGTTGACTTTAAATATTAATTTCTCATTCACCCTTAATCGGTTTTGAGCAAATTAATAGTCTAAATCTATCTACGCGAATCGTAGATTTCAATTTTGAAGTCAATTACGACTTTCAACAATTGATGGCTTCCTTCCTCTAAATCGTTTTGGTCCATTTAAGGCCCCAATATCCAACAATCCCCCACATGAATGGAAATTAATGCAATGTGTGTATGCATGATGACATTTTTCAAGAGTCCAATCGATAAGTCACTGTATCGGGAGAGGTAGCTTGTGGCTTTGAACCTTCCGTAGTGAAATGCTATCGAGTATACTAGGCTGCGCAGTGAACGTGATGTCTTGAACTGCTCAGCTGTTGGTGTATACTTAGACAATAACACCCACACAGAGATCTATCTCACCTACTTTAGGTTCTCATGGTTGGTTCCGTTTCGGCCATGGATACCATCTTGGATTCATGAGTGTTTCATTGAAGCGGTCTGTCTTCACACTCACATAGGTGACACTTCTATCAAGAGTATCCTACCATACTCCACCTTATCAGGTATAGAAGTCACTAAAAGCATAAGCTTAACCTCACTACATGAGGTAGGACAGCACAAATTCATCCTAGGATTGGGATAGAGATAAACTATATAATGTGCTGGACCACAACTTCTGTAACTTCGTTGTCCCATTGAACCAAGATCTTGGGATCTCCAGTCAACAAGGTTGGGTTACTGCTACAGTCGTTTTTAGTTGTAGATTTTTAATCTCATTCCTCTAGATGAGCAGTATACTTGATCTCGACTTAACCCCTTCGTTAGAGGATCTGCCAAATTATCTTTGGACTTAACATAGTCGATTGCAATCACTCCATTCGAGATCAACTGCCTAATGGTATTATGTCTACGACGTATATGTCGTGACTTCCCATTATACATATTACTCTGTGCCCTTCCAATCGCCGATTGACTATCACAGTGGATTAGTATGGTAGGCACAGGTTTCACCCAGCTAGGAATATCTTCCAAGAAATTCCGCAGCCATTCAGCTTCCTCAGCTGCTTTGTCTAGTGCTATAAACTCGGATTCCATAGTTGACCGAGCAATGCAAGTCTGCTTAGTGGATTTCCAAGATACTGCTCCCCCACCGATCATGAATACATATCCACTAGTGGATTTTGAGTCTTTTGTATCTGATATCCAATTAGCATCACAATATCCTTCCAATATAGCGGGATATTTTCCATAATGTAATCCATAGTTCATAGTATATTTCAAATATCTGAGAACTCGCATCAATGCTTTCCAATGGGTGTCGTTTGGATTACTCGTAAAACGACTCAGTTTGTTGACCGTACAGGCAATATCCGGACGTGTGCAGTTTGTGAGATACATCAAACTGCCTATTATCCGAGAATATTCCAACTGCGATATGGTCTCACCATGGTTTTTCGCTAAGTGTTGACTTAGATCCATAGGTGTTTTCACTGTAGAGAGATCGTACGCATTAAATTTTTTCAATACAGATTCTACATAATGGGATTGTGTTAAAACTATCCCTTCTGATGTTCTGAAAATTTTAATTCCCAATATAACATCTGCTTGACCCATATCTTTCATATCAAAATTTCTGGTCAACATTTTCTTTGTAGTCATGATTACATCATGATTACTGCCCATTATTAGCATGTCGTCTACGTATAGACAGACAATTACATAGCCTTCAGGTGTGTTTTTGACATAAATGCATTTGTCACATTTATTTATTCTGAATTCGTTTGACAGCATTACTTTGTCAAATTTTTCGTGCCATTGTTTAGGCGCTTGCTTAAGTCCGTACAACGACTTAACAAGTCGACACACCTTTTTCTCATTCCCAGGAGCCATGAACCCTTCGGGTTGCTCCATATAAATTTCTTCTTCCAACTCACCATTTAAGAATGCAGTCTTAACATCCATTTGATGTATTTCAAGGTCATATAGTGCTGCAATGGCTATTAGTACTCGTATGGACGTAATCCTTGTCACCGGTGAGTATGTATCGAAGTAATTAAGGCCTTCCTCTTGCTTGTACCCCTTGGCTACAAGTCTGGCCTTATACTTGTCAATTGATCCATCAGCTTTATACTTACGTTTTAGTATCCACTTACAACCTAATGGTTTATTACCAGAAGGAAGGTCTACTAATTCCCAAGTATGATTATTCATGATAGACTCAATTTCACTATTGACAGCTTCTTTCCACATTGGAGCATCGGGTCTAGAGAGAGCTTCACTTAATGTTCTTGGTTCCATTTCTGACATGAAAGTCATGAAATCTGGCCCGAACGATTTCTCAACTCTAGCCCGTTTGCTACGACGTGGCTCTTCACTTTGATCGTCAATAGTCCTTTTATAACAGCTAAGTTCGGTAACGTCATTTTTGTTTGAACTTCCGTTGTTATCACTTTCAACGTTTCCCTTTTTATTTGGGAATACGTTTTCAAAGAATATCGCATTTCGAGATTCTATGGTTGTTCCCACATGTATATCAGGAATATCTGATTTGTGAACTAGGAAACGATATGCACTACTATTATGGGCATATCCGACAAATATCGCATCGAACGTTTTAGGTCCGATCTTTACTTGCTTTGGTTTAGGTACTTCGACCTTTGCCAAGCACCCCCACACTTTCAGGTATTTGTACGATGGCTCGCGGCCTTTCCATAGTTCATATGGAGTTTTATCATTTTTCTTATGAGGGATTCTGTTGAGAATGTGATTTGCCGATAATATTGCTTCCCCCCACAAGTTTTGAGGTAAGCCTGAATTTATCAACAAGGCATTCATCATTTCTTTTAGTGTCCGATTTTTACGTTCGGCAACACCGTTTGATTGAGGTGAGTAAGGTGCCGTTGTTTGATGGATAATGCCAGATTCTGTACAAAATTCATCAAACGGTGCACCATATTCTCCACCTCTATCGCTTCGAATTATTTTAATTCGTTTGTCAAGTTGGTTTTCAACTTCTGTTTTATAGGTTCTGAACGCCTCTAGGGCTTCGTCTTTACTTCTTAAAAGAAAGACATAACAGAACTTTGTGCAGTCATCGATAAAAGTAATAAAATATTTTTTACCTCCTCTAGTCTGCACAAATTTCAAGTCACATAGATCACTATGTATTAACTCTAGAGGAGTTGTCGTCCTTTCCACCGAATGAAAAGGTAGTTTCGTCATTTTCGCTTCCACGCACACTTCACATTTGAGTGTTCCGTCAACATTGACGTTTGGTAATAAATTTAATTTGACGAGACGTTTGAGAGTATTATTATTCACATGTCCGAGTCGATCATGCCATAAATTAAAACACTCAACAACATAGCTGGAAGCATTTATTTTATTACCATCAAAATTTCGGAGTACAGGCATTACAACCATTTTGAATAGACCATTTTCTAGGTACCCCTTTCCTACGAAGACACCATTCTTCGTAAGTACAAAGTTGTCTGACTGGAACACTAGCCTAAATCCGGCCTTTACCAATGCCGCTCCAGAAACTAGGTTCTTACTGATGTCGGGAACATGGAGTACATCAATGAGTGTTAGCTCCTTTCCGGACGTCATCTTCAAAACAACTTTCCCGAGTCCAACAATTGGCGACTTCGTGGAATTACCCATATAGAGCTTCCTGCAATTTATCGGAGTATACTTGGAGAACATCGCTTTATCGGAACAGATATGACGAGTTGCTCCAGTATCAATGAACCACTGCTTCGGGTTGGTATCCACCAAGTTGGCTTCAAATACAACCGCAGTGAGATCCAAGTCCTCAAGAGAGGTTGCGACATGATTCGCAACATCCTTTGGCCCCTTGGTTGGCTTCTTTGGGCGTCTGCAGTATTTGGATAGGTGTCCTGCCTTTCCACAGTTGTAGCAGGAGCCTTTTGAACTTCTTTGCTTGAGCCTTCCTTTTGAACTGCTTCGGCTTTTTGGCGTTCGGCTCGACCAGGTTGGACATTTCGTCTATAGTCCGCTTGGTTCCTCTGGAGTCGGATAGCTTTCGATTATCCTCTTCTATTCGTAGCCTCAGGATCAGGTCTTGCAGCCCTATTTCCTTTTGCTTGTGCTTTAGGTAATTCTTGAAATCCTTCCATGACGGAGGGAGCTTCTCAATTACCGTAGCAACTGCGAATGTCTCGTTCAGCTTCATGCCTTCGGCGTCCAGATCATGCAGTATTAATTGCATATCTTGGACTTGAGATGAGACGCTTTTTGAGTCCACCATCTTGAAATCCAGAAATCGACCGACGATGAATTTCTTCAATCCAGCATTTTCGGTCTTGCATTTCTTCTCAAGGGATTCCCACAAAGATTTTGCCGTCTCCAGAGAACAATATACGTTATATAACGTGTTGTCCAAGGCGTTGAGTATATAATTGCGGCACAGAAAATCTCCATGAGACCACGCATCGCTAGCAGCCTTACTTCCTTCCGTAGCGGCTGGCGTGTCTTCGTGCAAAAACCGTACAAGGTTTAGCGTTGTTAGATAAAACAACATCTTCTGTTGCCATCTTTTGAAGTCGGTTCCGGTGAATTTCTCTGGCTTTTCTCCGTGCGGAATGGTTGTCGGAATGGCGGTCGGAACGGCCGTCGGAATGTCGTTGGTAGCCATATCAGTTTGCAGGAAATATCGTTTACGACTGTTGCCTACGGGTAGCTTCTGGAGTATGCAAACTGATCGTCGATGCTAGTGTTCGACACTATCTCCGTAAACGATATTGCTCCGCTACGGTGCTTAACGGATTGTTACAATTCGTTCCCAAGATACAACGACGACGAACGTCTCGGAATCGTAGCACTCCGACTTCCGAGACCAGCGAACCTTTAGTAGACTTCTTGGACTCTTGAATGCACAAGATGTGATGAATGCTTGAGGAAGAGAAGAGAAGATTGAGTGAGAATTCCATCATCTGGAGGGTTCTATTTATACTGAACGAAGAGGTTGAGTGTCCTTTGGGTGAGTGGATGTGTTCAACGGTAGCCATCCATTCCCTAAGTAGTGCAAAGTGCGCCTACAAAGCGCCCATTGCGCCCATTGCGCACGTGCACACGTGGCGGGTGGCGGGCTCACAGGTGCGAGCACCTGCTCACCCTGAGCTAAGGGGTCACCTGTCCTTTTATTTTTTTGTGTTAACTGCATTAACACATCTTCATTAATAAGTAGAGAATACACATCGAAAATTTCCGATGTGGGACTATTCTCCTATGCACTTTATTAATGAATAACAAATGTTATTTTGGGTTGACTTTAAACATTAATTTCTCATTCACCCTTAATCGGTTTTGAGCAAATTAATAGTCTAAATCTATCTACGCGAATCGTAGATTTCAATTTTGAAGTCAATTACGACTTTCAACAATTGATGGCTTCCTTCCTCTAAATCGTTTTGGTCCATTTAAGGCCCCAATATCCAACATATTAGAGGGATTCCCAAGAGACATGAGGCGTTGTATTATATTTCTTAAACGGACCTCCAACATGACCAAGACACTACATCATTCTCTAAACAAATATCTCAAGATTGTGTAGAATATAATCGGATGGCTTAATGACTGAAGTAGATATAAAGGTGACCGACTTTAATGGCCGACCAAGATACATGTAGTATAATACACAACAAAGCATATTAAGTAGAACGCAACCGAGCATTCCAATCAAGCGGCCGGCTCAAGGACCAGCGGAAATATATTCAATAGATAACATTTTGATTAGGTGGCTGGCTTAAGAACCGACCGAGATATATTCAACAGACAACATTCTTACAATGTGTTAGAGAATATTATTCTGGAGCCTTATTCAGGGACCACCTTGTTCCTCGTTAGCCGACCATTTATAACAGTATATTTCTTCATTAACCTTAATGGTAATAGAAACTATAAAAGATAAAAGGGGTATACATATGAGTAAATGGAAGATTTCTCGAGCAATTATGGCATATCGATAAATCTACCCTTTCCTTGACCTAACAACCTCTGACACATTTTGCTACCTCCTGATTACGGAGGTTATGTGAGGTGATATATAAAGAGGAGTCCTCTCTGTGATGAAGATACGCTCACCAAATATCTGCAACTTACTTTCGCGTGCACATTCTGACTATTCTTCAGCCACTCGTTTGGATTCATACTGACTTGAGTGTCGGAGGTCCTTCGCCAGGGACTCCCCCTGGTTTCTAAGCGCTGACGTTTTATTGGCTCGTCTCCTTGTGCGTAGGATATGAGGAAAGGTCTTCTGTCGGTCAGTCATCCGTCCACCATGCCCAACACATTATCTCTGTAGATCTCAAACAGATCAAATTTGGTGTCGTCTATGGAAACTTTCACTTGAATATGAGAATCATAGACGGAGGAAGCTGGAGGACTCACTACTATTATTTTGACATAAAAAGAAATGGATCTGCTCATCAACGTTCAAGCACAATGATTGCTGCAACAACAACAACAATAACAAGAAGGAGCCACCGGTGGTACCTTGCCACTGCCTAATCCCGTCACATCTACAATGACTCACCTGAGGGAGAGTGGCCAAGGAGGAAGGGCTGGTTCATTTGGCGTGCACGTCTCACTCACCGACTCCTTGTCATCGAGATCTTTTTCGCATGCCTCTTGAACATATGGACCAAGACGAACCCCACTAGGAGTTTCTGGAGAAGCACCTGCCCCGGGAAAGACAAAAAGGAAAGGCTCCGGCACGGTACAACTCCTCTGAAGAAATAAGCACCCCGTTCACTCAAAAGGTGTTAGAAGATAAGTTGCTGAAGCATTATTAGACCCTGGCAATAGAGGAATACTTAGGGTCGACTGACCCTAAGGATCATCTTGTTAAATTTAACCATGCCACCCTTCTTAACCAATTTATTGATAGGGTGAAATGTCGTATGTTCCTCACTACCTTCGGTGGTTCTGCGCAAAGATGGTTTAAGCGACTACTAGTGTAAAATATCGTAACACAATAATAAGGTTTAATAGACGAATAACCTTAAGGGAATTTCTAGGAGTTTTTAGAAATTTTTTGAGAATTTTTCGGATCTCGTATGACGAGTTTAAGGAGATGAATTAATAGACTTAAGAAAAGTCTGCTTGGATATCCATTTTTCCTAAACCTAAGTTCAAATTATATAAGCCTAATACCTAATCCCGTGCCCTAGCTTCCTTCTCCACCCGATCCCCTTCCTCTCCCTCTCCCTCTCCTCCCGATCCCGGTTCTTGCTCTTCCCTGATTTCGCTGATACCTTTTCCTCTCTTCTCTTCTTCTCCGTCGATCCGCTCTCTCCTTCTTGTGTCGTCGAAGCCACCGATTGCCCGAGTTCATCCAGCCACACTCGATCTCCCCTCTCCTGGTCACGGACACGTTGGCAGCGAGCTTACTTCCGTGCCCTAGATTGCTGGATCGCCGATCCACCATCGGCCGAGCGACCTCCTTCTTCTCCGATCGTCAAGTCCGTCCGACTATTATCTTCTCCGATCCGTTAATTTCATGCATCAACACTGCCCCCTTCCATCTTGCTGACGCCATCACTACGGGAAGGAGGAAGCTGCCAGTCTCTTCATTGCCATCCATTGCTGGTCGTTCTTCTCCACCTTGATGCTATCGGCCAAGCAGCAGCAGACGTCATGCGACCAGCTGTAGTCGTCACAGGTCCAGCACGGATGTCGGCTACAGATCTCGAGCTCTCTCACTGATACCATCACCCACCAGAACGCCACCGAGCATCAGCCAATTTCATCACCGTAGGAAGCCCATCACTATCGATTCGTAGTTGGCTGGAGATCTATTTCCTCACCAAATTTTGGAGGAGGACAACCAATGGTGGCGCCATCTTCTCATCAGATTCGAAGCAGAGAGCTCCACTTCCTCATAGTTGGGTTGGGGATCTTCATCTAGCCACCACAGATCTAGGTGGGGAAACTCCTGGTTCATCGTAGGTACATGTGGAATCTCCACCGAGCTTCTATAGATCAAATTGAGGTAACAATCTAGATCTCACCAAATGGATAGGTGGATTAATCTGTGCTTGTGGTTAATTTGGGACTGATTTGGATTATGATCCGTATGCGGACTAGGAGGGACAGTGATTTCATCTTTCCGGCAGCAACCATCCTCGGTTGTGAGTCAACAATGAAGTCTCCAGATTCGGGTAAGTAGTTGGATTTTCATATGTGATTAAAGTGGATGTTTTAGTTAAATCTAGTCTAATTAGTGTATGAGATTGGTTATCAAATGTGATGGTAAGCAATTGATCATGTGGATGAATTATACATGTTTGATTCATGATGCTTAGAAGATGATGGAATTAAACTTGATTGGATAATTATCAAATTGGGAGGTATTGTGATGATGTTGGATAGAATTGAATTATTGATTAAGGGGATTAATTAAAGATTTATGGATGATTCGATTAGGGTTTCCTTAATTAGTTTGGGTTGAGATTTAGCTAGTTTTTGTATATGTAATTAGCTAAATTGTAATCATGTGATTTGCAGAACATTGATTCGAGACGAGCGTCTCGACATTCTTTTTAAGGCGGGTACCTTTAACTTATCTTTTTGATATTGTCATTTTGATATGCGTAGTAGGTTATATCTAGTAGTAATGATTATGTTTATATATGTCTTGGTATGTCACTACTTGATACTCATAGTATGCCCTTATTGTTGTCTGTTCTGCATTATTGCTTATGCTCTCTTGATTCTTGCATTGAGTACTTACGTAGCGACATACAATGCATTACCTGATACAGGTCTAGCTACTAGATATACTTTGAATGTGTACCCAGTGTTATTACTTGACATGTCTACCTAGATTTATTACTTGGCATGTGTACCTAGGTTTACTATCTGGCATGTTTACCAAGATCATTGTTATGATCTCGATTTTCCTTTTTGTACACATTATGAGGAGGCTGATATTTTCAGGAGTTACATGCTTTAGTGTCATGCATCAATTTTTTTACATGATTGCATGCCGAGCGATTGTCGGCTCCATTGTTGTTGAGCAGATCGCTAGTTACATGATCTGCACACACAACCAGTCATGAGTTCGTGGTATATCAAGCAGGGTGTGTGCAGTTTTTCCTCTGTCAGGGCTCTGCTGGTCCGCTCATGGGTAGCAATGACTGCAGCATGGTTACTAGCAGGGATCCCTCTTCTTGACTATGACACAGGGAGATGAAAGCTTAGACTCCTCCACTATGTTTGGGGTAGGAGGATAGGTGTACTCCGACATCATCCTATCCACTCGGTCACTCAGGAGTAGTGATGGTAGAGTGTACAGTTGTCATAACCCTACCCACTCGGTCTCACCATCGCGTGTGAGATGGATGACTGGCGTTAGGGCGACCATGTCATTTGCATCATATGCATGGATTATATTTATTACTTGTGATTGTTGCATTTTTGTATGCTGCATTTTGGTGGTTGTATATAATCGACATGCATACAGGAGACATTATATATTGGTCTGATGACCCTACATCTGTTGGTGAGGTTCACACCCTTGTGTCAGGATATAAGGCCCTGATGAGTATAGTTCTTATGTTGTTCAGTTTTGCATTACCTTTTTATTATTCAGGAGACTATATGTACTGCATGATTATTACTGGTAGTTATATTTTACGATGCATGTCTATCGATACCCGCTGAGTATGTTATACTCACTACCCCTTATTTTTCTTGTTGTTTTCATGTTAGCACATAGATCTGTCGTGTTGCTTGGAATATCCTGTCTGTCGATCCCACGTCACATTTGAGGACTATTTCCGATTTTTACCTCTCCTTTACTTGTCTTACATTTTGTTGGACTTGGTGTTGTATAAATTCGACTTTGTTCTTTTGAGTATTCTATGGGGAGTTGTATTTTTGTTTTGTTGTGGTTGTGGAAGCCTAGCTGGCTAGCAATCTTTGTTGTTTTGGTTTGTATGGGCTTTCTTTCGTTTTATTTTTTCGCTGTGTATTTTTAGTACAACCGAGTGTGCTATTTTATATATATAACCGCGTGGTTGTGATATTTTGTTCCAGCCGAGTAGACTGAGTATATAACTGCGGTGTTGTGTATATTCCAGCCGTGTGGGCTGATGTATTCTTGTGGATGTATGTATGATTTAGATTGTCACCGGTACAAAGGAGATGCTGCCGAATTTTTGTCTGGTAGGGACTCCTCTGGGGCGTGACAACTAGTTGGATATATCCGCAGTATTAAAGATTTTAGTAGGATTTTCCTTCACCATGTTGCTAGCAGTAGGCACTACCAGAAAACTCCTTTGAGCCTTTTATCGGTCAGGCTCAAGGAGTTACTGAGGGCCTATATTAAGAAATTCAATCAAGTGGCTATAAATGTCCCTTCAACCATTACCAAGATTTTGGTAAGTGCCTTCTTCCAATGGCTTACTAATAATGATTTCTTCAACTCCTTGGTCAGAAGATCCCCAAGAAATTTTGATCATCTACTAGATCGAGTGACCAAATTCATCAATGTGGAAGAGGTTGAGGCCGCTCGTAGGAAAACACCATTGTACCGGCCCTGGCTTCGACGCCCGAACATCGAGTAGTACCTGCTCCTCCTCCTAGAGGGCCTCAAGCAGCTCCCCGACCTCATCGTCAAGAACTATGACCACAGGTCATGCCACATGTGGAGGTCAAATAGGTAGATTGAGATGATAATTTTGATATACCTAGTGAGGATTTTTAAGCCTATTATTCCTATTTATGTGTGATACACTTGTGGTTAATGTTACTCTAGAACTTACTTAATTCTTTCGAGACCACATTATCATAGGATTGCATGATTTTTATGAAGGCTATCTTACTTGCTTTTATTCATTCATTTTTTTATCACATGTTACTTGAATAATTCTCTTATCTTTGGTCATGTCATTCTTTCTCTCTTCTATTTATTTCACTTTCTTATACATTCGAATGTGAATAATTTGGATGTTGCATGATGGGTGTTTTTTCGGGATGGACAAAAGTTTAAATGTGAGGGAGAGGAATAACTTAGTAAAATTTAGGATAAACATAGGTAAGGCATACTTAATCATCATAGGTGAACCATGTTCTTTATCATTTTTATAGAGCTATTATTGATGTGAAGGTGCATGACATGTTAAAATTTAAAAAAAAATGAAACAAAAATGAAAAAAAAACAAATCAGAAAACGAAAAAAAAAGTGAAAGAATAGAAACATAAGGAAAAGAAAAAAAAACTTTTGACATGTTATGTCATTTTATACTCCTTTGTGATAGAATTTTTAGGAGAGACCATCTTTATTGTAGCAATATATAGATTTTATTATATATCATGAGTAGATTTTATTGAAAAGTCATAGTAGAGGTTGTTTATTTGTTTATTGAGTTGTTGAAAGCTAGTTTGGAAGTTTGAATGTAATACTTTTGAGATATTATTTTTTTCATGTACTCATCTATGTAGCATTCTATTATGTCCATGTCTTCCACATTACCTTGCTTTATCTTTCTCATTTCTTTTCTTACACTATCATTTGTTTTGATTCATGTTTCTCTTACATAATTAATGTCTTCATTATTTTATTGTGCACTCCTATGTATATGATAGTGGTGAAGATTAGAAGTAAAGCAAACATATGATAGTGCATGAATCATGAGTAGCTTGAGTGAGCACCAGTATTGCATGATTTTGAGAGGAGAGCCACCATTACTTACCTTGTGAGGTTTATTTTGTTATTATTATTAATTTATTCATTATAGATTGAAGTTATCATGCTAGTTAATCATTGTATGAATTGAATCCATGAATACTTGGGTTATTTGAAATTGACAAGCCTAGGTAATTTTCTTTACTATTTTCTAAGTATAATTGAGAATTGTATGGGAATACATCTTTATTTATTTTCTTGTTTTGTTTACTTGCTCAAGACGAGTAAGAATAAGTATGGGGGATTTAATAATCGACATTTGGGCACTTTATTTTATTATTATAACTCAATTTTTTCACCCTTTTATGTATTCAATTATATGTTTTTAGTGTATTTCATGTGTTTGGATCTTTGCTAGTCTTCATTTTAATTCCTGTATATTTTATAGATATTTTAAATATTATTTAATTATATTACGCTTTGCAAGAATTGAGGGAGATAAGAATTAGGAGGACGAACACTGGTTTGATCAGATCATAACTTTATTCAATTGTTGGAATGAAGAAGAAGAAGAGCCTAAATTCAAAGCCTCATCCAAGGCCTAATTTAAAAGCCCAAATCTAAAGCCAAGAAATTGCAATTGAAGTGGTTCATTTTATGGTATGATTCGGTGAGGGCTCAAGCAATCGGGGCTCGGGCTAGGTTTTCGCGTTTTCCCTTCTCTTCGTCAATCTCCCGCAACCCCCTTTCCTCCTTCTCCCGATCGAAGATGGAGAAGCCGACGGCGGCATCTTCCGGCAGATTTGTAGCAACGACAACCTTCAAGCAGAGCTAGAGAGGTTTCGCCGGCAACACCTTCATCCATCTCGCCTCTCCCCCCCCCAGTCGAAGTCCTGCCGGGCACGGTGAAGAAGGCAGTGCTTCCCCATAGGCGGCGATTTCTTGTACTCCTTTGCCGTTCTTCCACAACTCTGCAACTCCATCAGGACTCAGTGACTCTCTGTCGAACAAGGTGAAGAAGGAAGCCACTTTGAGATCTGGTGGTCCTCTTCTTGTTTGCCGGAGTAGTCCTATGAATATGCTCCGAGTCAGCTTAGTCCCATAGATCAGCACCAGAGCTCCGACAGTCCATCATCTTGGCTGAAGTTCCTGTTCATCCATCCGACTTCCAAGGAGTGGTATCTTTTGACGAAGTTACGCTTCTATCGTCGATGCTTAGAGCATCTTCAATGCAAGGTTTGTAAAATTTAAAAACCTCATTAAAAACACTTTTATGATTATGCAGGTGAGGTTTGGGGTTTTTAATTCAAGAGCAGGTTTGAATTTTCAAACCTGCTTTTTCTCTTGAAGGTGGAGCCAATAATTAATGTACATGATTGACCCTTTTTAAATAATTTAAAAATAAATTATTTGATGAGTGATAAGCCGAGATAATTGAGTGTCACGAATGGGCTTATCAAATTAACAATTTATATCCATGAACCCCTTAACTACACAATGATGTTGTAATAACGAGCTCAGGATCGATCTCTCGAGGAACTAACGGTAGGATGTAATCTAAGATTGTATGTTATTCTTATTTTTGGTTAATATGGAATTGGGGGTTTGAACTTTGACTCAAAACTTAATAAATGAAAAGCAAGCAATAAGAAACTTATCTAATGCATAAATGAAATCTACCTAGGTGTCAACAATCAAACCATAACGCATTGTCACTCTACATTGTGATTAAATCATTAACACACTTAAACTAAAAATGAAATAACAAGACACATTTAAAATCTAACCTAAAGCATTGAATAAAATATATAATTAAATGATAAGTCCAATTTAAATTTGATCTAAAGTAGAACTTAACCCTAGCTAAAAACTCAACCTCTTAACAATTAACTAAGCATCTAACAAGACTAAATTGCATTAAAGAAATTACTACTAAACATGAATTAAACTTCAACTAGTTTAAGTAATGCTAAACTACTTGCTAAAACATAACAAGCATTAAAATAAATCTGTGTCAATCTACAAAACAATAATAAAAGGAAATAAAATGGTAAACCGTTCCATTCTCACAATCATCTAAACAAGCTTCACACTCTTGCCGTCACACAAGAGGTTGGAGACGAGAACGCCTAACTCCGGTCCTCAATGGAGAATCTCTACGGCGTATCAGTTCCAGGATTGCTCAGCATTATCGACGGAACACCCCCGGTGAGCTAAAAACAACCCAAAACCTATAATCGGGTCGAAAATCTGGAAATCTGCACAACTGTAACTATGAATCTGGATGTGAATTTCGGATTACGGATTGTGATCAGATGAAGCTCAGTAACGCCTGAGGAACGCCACCAAATGTTTCTGATGGAAAGGGAAACCTCAGATCGGAGGAATGTCGCCAAATCTGAGCTGGACAGAGGAACGCTTAAATGAAGAATTTCATTGGAGGGAACGCCCGCCGATGGCTCAGATGATCGGAATCAGCTACCGTGAAGCTCTCCACCGAGGTCGAAGCTTGAGAGATTGATCGGAGAAAGGAAAGGAGTCGGAAATCTTGGAGAAGCGCCGCGAGACGAAGCTTAGTGTGCGAAGGAGTCGACGACGGATGAAGCTACTGTAGCTTCTATTTTGAATCAGATCCAGATCTGAACGGACGGCTGTGATTGATTTGGACTTGATCAACGTGAAAAGTTGCCTAAAATTTGATCCAAGGGTGCTGATCTTGATCAAGGGTCTAGATCTACTCTCCCTTAGGCCGGATGGACCAGATCTTCAATGGATGGTTCAGATCTGTCCAATCTTTGATGAACGGTCCATACTGCTCCGCAGCTTGATCTTCTCGTTTAAACTCCGATTTGAGCACAACTTCGGTTCGAATAGATTCAAATCTAAGATTCTTTGATGCCTACAGAATAAGAATCAAATATTAGCATCAAATAACATAAAAATAAAATAATTTGTAATTAAGTCCAAGAATACATACAATGCACGAAATATGATGCAAATATAGGTTTTATCTATGAACATAACATCAAACCATGCATGTATGAATCAAAATAATATAGTAAAATCATGATTATCAATGAGCTAATTATAATGTTTCAGTTTATAAATAATTAGTAATAATTAAAATTATATTTTTTCTTTTAAATTAAATATTATAATTAATTAAAATATCAAATGAAAACTATATAAAGATATTAAATGAAAAAATTGTATGCAAATTTTTTTTTAAATTGTGGAGAGAATAGTAAATCTGTATTGAAATTGATGTAATATGCATGGAGCCATGCAACTACATGTGGAGAGAATTACCAAAAAAAAGCTCACTCAAAGTTTTAACGATTGGAAATGTTTCAATGAGTTTTTATAATGTTGACGTGGCATGTTAGAATTCTAAAAAAAGCTCATTCAAAGCTTTAATGATTGGAGATGCCCTTACATTCCTGACTAGCAGCGTCACCGTCCACCGAAGTCAGGAAGTTTTATGAGTGACAGCAGATTTCTTCCTCAGTGGTTCTGCAGAACACTTCTCGTGTTTGATTTTATAGTTAATTTCTTATGCATGTTTGTTTGTTTATTTATTTATTATTGTACTTTATTTAGTTTCGTTCATGTACGATTGTTGATGTTGAATCATTGGGTAACAATTTAATATAAATTTAGCTTTTATGCATAAGTAGGTTTTGTTAATTATTATTTAGCTTTGTTTAGTTCACTTACGTAATTTAATTTATGTTTTGCAATTCTATTTATTTTTGTATCATGCCTACTGATAGATGTTTTTATATTGTACTGTGACAATGCAGTGCAGGGAAATCTTCAATGGGTAGATATGATAGTTGGTTAATTTCTTTATGCATGTTTTTTCTGTAGAAGAGATCCTTATGACATAGAGTGACACTGTGCTGACAGTTCATCTTTAGTGATTAGTTAGGATTTCATTTGTTGTATTAGGTTTAGAAACCCCCAAAATAAATCCCAGTGTTAGATTCTGTCTAAAAATAAATGTTATATCACTAGTTCTACGAGAGTGATGTCCTGGTTGTTGGGATATGCTCGATGCAGGTGCATGTTAGAACACGTTTTGTAAACATGTGCAATGAAAAATAAAAATAATAATAATTCCTAATTATTATATCACACAGAACACACGCATACAAGGATACAACATGTCAAACATGATCACATAATTAAAATTTTATGAGAAGTAAATTTACGTTAGGTATACTTTACGGATGACCTATAACGAGAAGGAATCAAACGTAGTGACGTTGTCGAACCTCACCTCTATTCGTATCCACGCTGAGCTCCTCAAGATAACTCCTTGAGTACAAGCCTCTCCTTCGAAAGTTACTAGCCACGAGCGAAGAAAAGGAATAAAAAAAAGAAGAAGAGAAGCACACAAGGGAGAGTTTTTCTCCCTTGTGGTGGTCATGGCAACAAGCACCCTCTTGTTGGCGGCGGGAGAGAGAGGAGAGGGAGAGGAAGATTGAGTTTCCAAAAGTCAATCAACCAAATAATGAAACCTGTATCTAATTCTCTCCCAATTACATCTATATATAATCCTCTTTAATGAGTTGGATTAGAAAGTCTAAATCCAACCTATTATCTCATAACCAAAAATTAACTCCTTGGTTTGGTTCATAAGTAAACCAAGTTGGTTTATGACTAATTCATGATTAAACCAAATATGATTCAACTCTACTATAAGAGATGTAACACATCCGTACTTCTATTATGACAAATATTTCCATATTTGTCTTATGTATGGTTCAATCAAGCATTTATCTCTCGATCTAAGAATCCTATTTTTTTAACTTATTTTACATCTTTTAGAGACTCATTAGTCCATGTGAATCAATAAGTTCTCGGTTTATCTTGGTTGTCTATAATTAACTATTTAATTATAGAACGATCATGAGTGATACCTAGTAGTATATTATGATCCCTAATGAGTCAGAAAAACATAGCTGATTATAGAACTAATTGTTGGAACCCCAAGGTGTTTTGATGTGATCAAACAAGCTAAGTTAGGTCCTGCGTTTGTTTAACCCTTGTGTCTAAGTGTGCAGGAGCTTAGGAACACAGGAAGTCGAGCGGAAGACGCGGCTAGCGAGAAGGACGGCACGGGGAGAGAGCCGACGGGCTCGGTGTGTCCGAGGGACGAGCTGACCGCGGAAGAGTACACCGGTGGACGAGAAGAACGTGCGCGGCATTCGAGGGACGAGAAACCGGGAAGGAAGGCTGCTCGAGGAGAAGGCCGGAACATGGGTTCGGGTGAGCCCTATTCCGGAAGGCCGAGATCACCCAAACTAGCGGAGCCGGAGAGAACAGACCCGGACCAAGATGAGCCGAACTGAGACGAACTGAACCGGAGCAGAGAGCTTGGACCAGAGTCAACTTTGTTGACTTGACAGGTCCGGGCGCTCGGATCAATTCCAGGCGCCCGGACCTCCGAGCGCCCGGAACCATTCCGGGCGCCCGGAGGTTCAAATTTGACCAGATCGAAGCTGATCGCGAGCTGACCGTTGGGGGATAAAATTTATCCCCCCAGGGGTGCCCGGAACCCCTTCCAGGTGCCCGGACCAGTACTATAAATAAAGTACTGATCCGTACATTCAGGACAACGAACTTGTAATCAATTCTTTCTGTGCTTTGAATTCTGTTCTTTTCATTTGTGCTGTCAACGTTGTAAAGAGGCTACTCCGCCCAGAGGAGAATCAGATAGTGCGTTTACATTCCTTGGATTAGCAATCCCCTGATTGCAAACCAAGTAAAACTCTGGTGTATGCTTTTCTTTACTTAGTCTCTTTTATTTATTTATTACAAGTGTTCATTATATAGTTGAAATCCGAGAAAGGTTCGAGTTTTATTTTGTAGGGAAATTCACCCCTCCCCTCTTGCCGGCCTCCAAAGGGACCAACAAGTGGTATCAGAACAAGGCGCTTCAGGAGGACTAACCGCCGATCGAAGCAACAAGATGGCCGGACCAAGTATCGTCCCACCAAAATTCGAGGGGAACTTCACAGACTGGAAGCGTCGTATGGAGGTATTCCTAAAAATAGATTTTGAAATTTGGTTTATTATGAAATATGGTTTTGTAGCTCCAATAGATAAAGATGGAAAAGAAAAAGAAGAGAGCGATTGGACAAAGAAGGAGCAGAATGAGTCGGTAGCAAACAGCCGTGCGGAACATCACCTGCTAAGCGTGTTACCGCCTCAAGAGGTCAACCGCATCGGAAACTATTTATCTGCTAAAGAACTTTGGGAAAAGTTCTTGGAACTCCACGAAGGCATGTCCGAAGCAAAGCTCGCCAGAAGGGACATCCTCCGCAACAAACTGATGAACATCCGTTTGGAGAAAGGTGAGAAAGTAGCCGGTTTACATGCAAAGGTAAAAGAACTAGTTACTGGTCTCGAAAACCTTGGTGAAAAGGTAACAAACCGGGATACTATTCGCTACGCGCTCAATGCGTTTCCAAGAACTCCGGAATGGACATCAATCATCGATGCTTACTACATCTCAAAAGACCTGGAGGTAAGTACTTTAGAAGAGTTATTTTCTACCCTTGAATTACACGAAACTAGATATGCAGAGATATCAAAGGACACAACCCAGACTATGGCGCTGAACGCAACCAACAAGAATGAACCCGAGTCAGACTCCGAAGACGATCAAGAAGCGTACATGGTAAGAAACTTTAAAAAGTTTTTTAGATCTAATAAATTTAAAATGCAGAATAAAAAGAATCAAAAAGGTAGAAGAAAGGTACGGTGCTACCAGTGTCAGAAGGAGGGACACCTAAGGGAAGACTGCCCAGAACTCAAGAAGGTTAAAATGAAGACACCCAAGAAACACAACCTAAAAGCAACTTGGGATGACACTTCTTCATCTGAATCAGAAGCTCAAGAATATGCGGGGATTGCACTGATAGCAAGCGACGAAGGACAAAGTACATCAGAACCCAGCATCGATGAAGGGGGAGCGACCTCAGATGGAAGTAGCGAAGCAGGGGGAGATTCAGGCTTCAAGTCTGATATGGTAAGTGAGGTATGCCTCTTACCCCCTGATGAACTTTACTTTGGTATCAAAGCTATGACTAAATCCATGTATAAATTAGAAAATAAAAATGCCAAATTAGAAAATGAAATTTTAGAAACAAAGAGAATTTTGACAAAATCATGTCTTATAGAGGATTTTGAAAAATTGAAAATTGAAAATGAAAAACTAAAAGAAGAAATAGAAAGATTGAAAAAATCTAATGGTTCAAATATTTCTACTTTTAGAAATTATGGAGGTTTAAATTGGTATTATAGATTTCATCAAAATCAAATTAGAAATATATCAAAAATCTATATACCTAGGAAATACTTGGTTAATCCTGTAGGTAGGAACCTCTATTGGGTTCCAAAAACCTATTTAATTTAAAATTAAAAATTAGACTTAGCATTTTCAGCAAGGAAATTAAACAACTAATTTCTTTATGAGGCTTTGTCTAAGGAAGTGGTTGTTGCTCCAATAACCAAGAAGGCCTAGAGTCTCGCCACGACCTGGAAGCCAAGTATCGAAATGAAAAGTTTAATTGACTAACTGAAAAAACATTAATTTAAATTACTTGATGCTTTAAAAGAGTTATTCAATTTGTGTTAGAAAATATTTTTTAAATTTTTTATTATCTTAGAAATTTTTATGAAAATTGACTTAGAAATTTTTTAAGTTATCTTAGAATTTTTTTATGATAATATTGCCTTATAATTTTTTAAAATTGACTTAGAATTGTCTCTTATGAATATTAACTTAGAATTTTTTTTAAATTAGAAAATTTTTTTTGGGATGCTGAGATAAGTTTCAAACTTAAAATTTTTTTTAACACTTATAACTGATTTATCTGAAAAATGTTTTACTTAAATGTTTTTTTTCGAAAGAAAAATTCTGAAGAGTGTATTTAAATTGAATTTTACTTAGACATTATTAATTTTACACTTAAAGTTTTTTTTTAATTTACCTTAGACTTATTTATAACCCCAATTTTTATGTGATCAAAGGGGGAGAAGTATGTTAAGTCTAGGGGGAGGTACTATAATTTTTCAATTGAAAAATATTTGGCCTTATTGGAATATAAATCGTTTTTATTGCATATGGTTACCCTAACTTAACTTGGGTTGCTCACATCAAAAAGGGGGAGATTGTTGGAACCCCAAGGTGTTTTGATGTGATCAAACAAGCTAAGTTAGGTCCTGCGTTTGTTTAACCCTTGTGTCTAAGTGTGTAGGAGCTTAGGAACACAGGAAGTCGAGCGGAAGACGCGGCAAGCGAGAAGGACGGCATGGGGAGAGAGCCGACGGGCTCGGTGCGTCCGAGGGACGAGGTGGCCGCGGAAGAGTACACCGGTGGACGAGAAGAACGTGCGCGGCGTTCGAGGGATGAGAAACCGGGAAGGAAGGCTGCTCGAGAAGAAGGCCGGAACATGGGTTCGGGTGAGCCCTATTCCGGAAGGCCGAGATCACCCAAACTAGCGGTGCCGGAGCGAACAAACCCGGACCAAGACGAGCTGAACTGAGACGAACTGAACCGGAGCAGAGAGCCTGGACCAGAGTCAACTTTGTTGACTTGACAGGTCCGGGCGCCCGGATCAATTCCAGGCGCCCGGACCTTGGGGCGCCCGGAACCATTCCGGGCGCCCGGAGGTTCAAATTTGACCAGATCAAAGCTGATCGCGAGCTGACCGTTGGGGGATAAAATTTATCCCCCCGGGGGCGCCCGGAACCCCTTCCAGGCGCCCGGACCAGTACTATAAATAAAGTACTGATCCGTATATTCAGGACAACGAACTTGTAATTAATTCTTTCTGTGCTTTCAATTCTGTTCTTTTCATTTGTGCTGTCAATGTTGTAAAGAGGCTACTCCGCCCAGAGGAGAATCAGATAGTGCGCTTACATTCCTTGGATTAGCAATCCCCTGATTGCAAACCAAGTAAAACTCTGGTGTCTGCTTTTCTTTACTTAGTCTCTTTTATTTATTTATTACAAGTGTTCATTATATAGTTGAAATCCGAGAAAGGTTCGAGTTTCATTTTGTAGGGCAATTCACCCCTCCCCTCTTACCGGCC
Source organism: Zingiber officinale (assembly GCF_018446385.1). NCBI lineage: Eukaryota > Viridiplantae > Streptophyta > Magnoliopsida > Zingiberales > Zingiberaceae > Zingiber > Zingiber officinale. The sequence continues at coordinate 95,462,141 of NC_055994.1, read as the reverse complement.
TCCAAAGGGACCAACACTAATTCTAAACCTTTTAGCAGCTACAGTAAGTCGTGCCTTATTCCTTTCACTCATCTTATACCCACTTGGTTTAGGACATAGTCTATGTGTCTGTCCCCACTAGACTTACTATGTCACACCTAGCCCAAGTAATACTTCCTCATTTTACGGATTCAAATTACTCGTAGATGTGTATAAGAGTCTTGTACTCTTAACATGTGATGCTTTGACCAAAGACTTTGAGTAATAATCCTAACGAGTGACCATAGGATATTCATCTCCTCGCAAGGAGCGTTGAATCCTCTGTAGGCTATCCAAACATCTTCGGGCATTTCTACTTATAACCAATCATCCCAGGTCCACACCTCAATGAGGTGCTTACTTAAGATATCAAAGTATAAGTCTCCATGACCAAGATGACTTATATACCTCAAGTCGAAGGAAACTTGCACTCGAGTTATAGTAAGAGCTTCACAGACATATCCATATATATAGATAATCATATGAAGTCTTAAAGCGAGTCACTCCAATGAACTAGTTATCATAACTAACATCCACGTTTAACTCTCGATATCCCAATATCTCCAGCCAGTGAAAAAACTACTGCTTGGCGAACCAAGGAGTATAACTCATGCTAGTCTTACATAATTGATGATGTATGAATGCATCAATTCGATGACTAGTGAAATTCTAATACGTTTATAATTGCACATGTAGAGATAATCACAGTTGTGATCCAATCATAATTTTTCTCATGCTATGAATTGTATTGCGGATATTCAATAAATGAGTTTAAAACAATCAAACATATACTATGCACTCAAATAGTGACTCTATATTTAGTAAAAATTGTAAAGTGATTGCCTTAGGACATCCCTCAAAATCTAACATCGGTCCTCTACTATACTGCCTTAGTATAGGTTAAGGAGTTCGGTTGAGTAGAAATTATTAATTTGATATGAGCGAGTGACAGTCGCACACTTATTAGACGTCCATGACCACTTGGTTGAATGTCTTGATGAAGGCCCGTAATGTCTCCTTGGCTCCTTGCTTAAAGGAGAACAAATTCACAATCATCTTCTGATATCGACGGCTGCTAGCGAAATGTTAGAGGAATGTCGCTTAGAAATCCTTGAAGTTGTGGATGGATCTGATCGGCAATCGTTTGAACCATCTCTGTGCCGAACCAGACAACGTAGTGAGAAACACTCGACATTTGACTGTATCGGTGTACTAGTGGAGTGTGGCCATGTTGTCAAACTTAAGCAAATGATCTTCTGAATCAGTCGATCCTCCATACTCCCCGATCAAAAAGGGTTGAAAGTGAGCGGGCAGCTGGTCGTCTAGGATTTCTTGGGAAAACTGTAGATTTATCTGCTCGGGGGAGTTGTCTGCTCAGGGTTCTTTAGCTTTATGAGCATCCCGGGCGGGCACATTCTTGAAAGACGATCCTTGCGTCCTCTCTGCTCGGTCGTGCCCTTCTGAAGACATTCTGAATAACGCTTTGTGGTATGGAATCAGCGCATTAGGTGTTGGTGATAAGTTGGTTGGCGAAACAGGTTCTTTGATGGTTCGGCTAGCGCCCGGTGTGACCCTCCACTTGGGTCCCACGTTCAGCCTACTAGCTGGTAACGGACATGGCCAGGTCGTTCAATGTTCGGCCCTCTGGTGCTATCTTCTGCTGTTGTTGCATCACTTTGCAAGTCAGGCGTTTATCAATATCTCTAACTCTTCTGATGTTAACATCACATTTGTGAGTTATTCATCATCCTCCATCCTCACATCTCGGATATAGGTGAGATTCCCACAGACAACGCCAAATGTGATCATGTCCGAAAGCGGTGAAGAAGGTGAGCTGGAAACAAGACTGTTGTTGATTGTATGAAAACTTTTAGATATCTTGAAACATAAGGAGCGTTAGTGTCGGGCCAGAGAGGGGGTCCCTAGCGTTAGTCCTTCGACGCTCAAGTCAGTGATCTGTGTATGAGTAGAAGAACAGTATAAAAATTGTAGCAATGAGTGTGTTCAAATATGAGGCATTGCATACCTCCGCCTGTAGATGTAGACATTGTCCCAAAATATTATTTGGAAAAGACAAGCTATAAAGTGTCTCTGACACATTTACTTAAGCGAGCACTCAAATATATGTGGCCTAACAAGCTAAAAGTTTATAAAATACGATTTGTCCATGAGATGTTCTCTATCCTTCCCAACACAAACTTTCATAAAAATACGACATAATAGATGTACAAATTCTTTTGTAGGCCAGTCGGCCACTGATTGACTAGGAGAACGTCCATTCGGTCTTATAGAGCGCCGCATTCAACTCAACACTCACTCGACCTATCCCTTAAGTTGAGTGAGGGAACGTTGAACCCAGTCAACCTTAAAGTCGGATCGGCTTAGGCCATGGATTGGAGTATTTATTATTTAATGATGATGTTGGCCTGCTGGTATCGAGTTGAGACGCAAAATTCAATCAAACTAGAATCCATGTCAAATTTATTGTTACTGATATTTTTGAGCTCTTATTAACTTTCACCGTTACCTAAACTGGTCTTCCATGTTTTAACCTACTTTTCAAGGAGTTTACATTTATCACCGTATTATCGAGAGAGCAGATCCTCTGGTCCACAAATTATGGACCAGGAGATGATCCACTATATGAGGATCTTTCATTTGGATGAACCCTACCTATTTAAAGATGGGTTCATCCAAATCAAAAATCCTCTGATTCATTTGGATGGACCCCATCTATTTAAAGATGAATTCATCCAAATCAAAGATCCTCATCAACGGATCATCCCTTGATTCACAATTTATGAATCAAAGAATCCCTACTAATATTTATCGAACGTTTTACTGGGCAGTCTATATAGAGCTGAGGCCCAGAAGAGATCTCCCTCCCGGCAGTGTCAGAATAAAGTTTTAAATTATAAAAAGAAATTTTCTCGGTGATCATTAAAAAAAATTAAAAAACTTTGAGAAGTTTTGGATTCGACTGTTTCTGAATTGTGATCTGACCAAATGAAAACGTGCAAGTACCTGGAATTGGAAACCTTGCAACTTCTTCCAAGCATCGTCAAACTAATACGTGCGGACAAAGTACAATCTTTTGAAAGCGTGTTTAGTTTTTCAAGTCAAATCCATGGAATTTAATCGAATGAATCCGCGCGTGTATATATAAACATGAATATTCTCGAGAAATTTAATTGGAAGAGAATCGAGAGCTATGTCGGTCGGAGAGAAAGACCTTGAGGCGGCTGCGGCGGCGGCAGTTCCGGCCTCTGGCGACGACGACGCCGCCTCCGCCGCCGGGCGCCGCAGGCGCGACGGCAGCAGCGTCTACGAGCGGTGCGTCTCCGGGCTGGAGTTCGCTCTGGAGGCCGGGCGGCCGCTGAGGGAGCTGGACCCGGAGAAGATCAAGGAGGAGATCAAGCGGTGGGCGAAGGCCGTCGTCGCTTACGCCCGCCAGCTGAGCTTCGGCAGCAAGCAGCAGCGATCGGAGAATTGAATTGCGATCATGTAGATCAATAATCATAGTTCACGCCATGGCCTGCGACGACTCTGGTCGTTGACTTTGTGTCATCAATCATCATATTAATGGTGGATTAATTAAGAGCTGTTTTATGTAGATAAATGATCGTTCGTGATTCTTTGTGTACACAATTAATAATTGAGTTAATTGTTTTTCGGAAGAATGATTCGAGGAGTTATGGTGGAGGAGGAATAATGTTTTAATGTACAGAACGCTTGTGCTTTTGTTTTGGGAGGTAGCTGGAATGAAAAGGCACGAGGAATAAACAGAAGATCACTTTTTTAGTTTTTTTTTTATATATATTTTATATTATTATTCAGGTATTTAAGTTTTACCATCCGATTATTAGATTAGTATGAAGTACAATTAATCCAGAATAAATTATTAATTAAATATTTTATTAAATTATTGTGGCAACACCTCATTAAATTAGTAGTTACAGATGAAGGATCACATTGGGTAAAAACTAAAAAAAAACTAATCACGCTCCACTTGCCACAGATTTATCATGGTGGCCCGCTTAAAATTTGTATATCGATCATCCTAAATTTAACGCTATGGAATCTGATTAATTATATATAATTATTTAATTATTTTTGGGATTATGGCGGTAGGACATTTAGATTATTAATTAATCATCTAGTTTGATCCCTATTTATGATGAATTTATAAAAATTTTTCCTTCAAATCGGGTGTGCAATTAAAGGATGCTAGACTTCTAAGACGCTCGCCGTGATCGCTTCTCGATTTATCTTGGTTGCCGATGAAAAAATTTTATGGGACCGGACCGATTGTCCAGGGCTACCTGGGTTTATCATATATAATCATTCAATTATCCTCTCGAGGACAATGTGGTGGTTAAAACATGGGATGTTGTTGCTGACAGTTCTAAAGCATGAAAAACAGTAAACACTTACAGCGATCTCCCGCAGATCCACAATCGGCGCCGTTAAGACTTGCTGACGGAAGAACGATCACAGAATCGGAAAGCTCTTCATGATTTATAAACCAAATTCCTCCTGCGAGATTGGATAAACCAATCTTGAATGTTCTTCTTTGCCCATTTACAATCTTATTCACATGACGAACTTTGCACAAAGACCTTTTCGATATGGGACAAACCCTTTCTCGAACCTCGCATACAGCAAGCCCCCTCTCACACAGCAAGCCCGATCCTCCTTTCTCTCTTGTGCACTAATTGCTTTGGACGTCTTTTTTATAGAGGAAGATGACTCTTCATCTTCCTGTACCTCCATTAATGGAGGAATGATAAAGGGTTGGAAGGTGAAGGGGAAGAGGCACCCTTTCACCTTCTTAACACCAACAATTGCGACATTTGATGATCATGAGGTCAAAACTCGGCGCGTCTGAGCATACTTACCCTCATGCCTTGGCCTACATAGGGTGTTGCCGCATGGGTCAAAACTCGACGCGTCTGAGCATGCCTACCCCATGCCTTAGCCATTGCACTAATGGCTAGTAGTCATCCGTAATTTACATCCTCCTTGTTGACCTAGAGACGGATTGGCGGGGCACTATGATGAAGCAAATTGCCTTATATATATATATATATATATATATATATATATATATATATATATATATATATATATATATATATATATATATATATATACCCATATTAAATTCTAAATCAGTCGAGGGCAATATAGTAGTTATGATTTCGTAATTATTACAATTATAGTTGGTAGAATCACGATTCTACGCAGAATCGATTTAGGGTCAAGATCAGATCAATTGGGATCAGATCAGATCGTATCATAGAATCGTACGATCCTACCAAAGACCCTTAAAATCTTATCACACAAGATTAATAATTAGAAAAAATACCTAAAAAATTAATTTACATATAAATAGATAACTAATTTTGCATATATACGTAATCATTTACACTAACACTTCAGATTATATTACTACATATACAAATTTAAATTAACTAGCAATTTAACTACCATTCTCGCATACTAATAATATTTATATTTTCATATCATAAAATAAAAGAATATAAAATTTATATTAACACGTAACGTCAAAATTTTTTTCTTGGTTTATAAGATGATTTAATTTAAAGGTCAATAAAGCACCTAATGTACATAACAAAATCTATTAAATTCTTTAATTCAAATATGAACATCGAAAATAATCTTCTAAAGACTGATTGATATCACATATAACTAGACAATATGCATCCAAAAACTCATCATTTTGGAGAAAAGAAATGACCGAATATTATTGCTAAAAAACTAAGTCAAAAATAGTTAAACATATGTTTAAATAATTAAAAACCCCTAATAAGATGAAAAAAAAAGATAATAAAAAAAGATAAAATCTTCTGGACATCCAAAAAGAATTTAAATGATATTTTTTTGGATTTGAAATAGGGTGGTTAAGGATAAACTTTGAAATTTATTAAAGACCTCTGAACGAACTTTGATTTAATGTATTATAGGCCCCGTAGTTCAATTCAAGTCAAAAGTTATGACCTCTCAAAACTTCCACTGATCCTGCTCTAATTATGCTCCGATCCTGTTATGATCTTATCGATTCTATTCTGATCCCACCGATCCTGTTATGATCCTACTGTAAAAATCGATTCTGCACAATCATAGATCGATTTTAGATTTCCGAATCATAGGATCTGACGATCCTACGATCTGGATCGCGATTTTGCAAACCATGACTACAATGCTTACTTAACATGTTCAAAAGTATTCATGTTGTAGCAGTAATACTACGACTTTTTACCAAAAGGAGCAGCCACGTTTCCTTATTTACCAAAATAAGCATCCTAGTTTCCAAACTACCAAAAAGAACACAAAAAATAGTATTATTCCTTTCCTACCCCTCTCACCAACCTCCTAAATCCCCTCCCTCCAAATGGCGTTTTCCAATGCATTCAAGCCACAATTTAAGATTTATAAATCAAAAGTTATTTGTATGGTTAGGATGCACATCACCTCATCATAGGTCTCACCTTATCTCTCTCTCTTTCCTCTTAATATTCTTATATTGACAACTTCAACACGAACCTCTTTCTGCTTTGCTATATCTTTTCCTGCATTTATGCAGTGGATTGCAATAGAGTAAGTAGAGAGCTTGGGTTTTGTCGTAAGGCATTCAAGAGACATTAAAGAGTGCTACTTCAAAGGATTACTGCTTTAAAGAAAATTAGTGTGGAAGGACAAATTTCAAGAAAGACTATATTTGGTAGAAGAAGAGAGATACAGTTTAGTTATGTACGTATAGTATTTGCTACAAATTGGTCTGTAATATCAAGAAAAATTAGAATGTTATTCTTTAATAAAATCTAAGGTTTGACATTATATCTACCTTCACCTCGTTCAACCCTTCCTATTATAAATTGTAATATTGTTGATATCCAAAAACCTTAGGTCCATCGGATTTCGTTTAAAATCCACTGATAGACATAAAAAGGTCAGATTGCACCCAAATCAATTCTTGTGGCCTTCTCATGCATCAAGGACTCCATCGGTGCCATCTATTGTTGATTTAGATTTCTCCAGAGCTGATGAAATGTTATGATAAATTTCAGTCAGAACGTGAGCCTAATATGATCCAATATCAGTCCCTTTTTAATCTTGATGTGAGAATTGTATAGTTGAATTATCTCGTGAATAACAAATATGGTTGTAAATTGAGTTTAAACTCTAAGTTAAAACTCGAATGTATGTGTTGTTCATTGAATTCCAACAAGTGCACTATTCCGTGTTAAATAACGTGACACAAGAACTTCATTGATAGTGGTTAGAACCTAGGTTTGACACCATATCTACATTCTCCTCACTCAACCCTTTCCATTGATCGATATTTTGGTGAAATCTGACTACCCTAGGTCCATAAGTAGGTTTTGATCAAAATCCACCGATGGACCTAGAGAGGTCAGATTTCACCCAAATCAATTCCTATGGCTTTCTTATATATTAAGGACTCCAACGGTGCCGTCTATTATTGTTGATTTTGATCTCTCCAAAGCCGATATATTCTTATGATAAATTTTAGCCAGGACATGAGCCTGATATGGAAAGATATCAAGCCCATCGATGAGCCTGATATGACACCATATCATACCCACGTTGGTCATAATATGGTATCATATAATGCCCTTTTTAATCTTGATATGAGAATTGTATAATGATTATTACATGAATAACATATAGGCTTATAAATTGAGTTTAAAATGTAAGTTCTAACCTAAAAAATTTGGTTTTGTTGAGCTTATTAATTTAAACTCCACATGGAGTAGTTGATCGAATCTAATAGCTACACTCCTCTGTGCCAAATGACATGGCACAACACCTTAATTGACAGTGGTTAGAACCAAGGTTTGACACCATATCTACCTTCTCCTCGTTCAACCCTTCCTATTGATTTCTATTTTTCTCAAATCCAAATACCCTTTGTTCATCAGTGTATTTGGTCAAAATTCACTAATCAATTATGAAAATCTAGTATGCACACATGCTCTATTGTTGGTTGCTTTTGAATTTTAACACCACTGATTCTTACATTGTAACTTTGCTAACTTAGTTTGGAATTGATTTTTCAGGGTTGATCATATTGCTGAAGAAATTCTCTCTGAAATATGGAATATGCTTGATGTAAATTCTATTGTGGAACAAGGAGCTAATATAGTAGAACTATCTAGAGCTAATATTCAATCTACTTCTGAGTATACTAGTGTTGCTAACACAAATAGAAATACAAGTAATTTGGCCTTTGATTTAAATGAAGAAGGAAGTCACCTAGAAGATGAGGTTCAAAATCCTAGTACGACACTTATCAAATACTTTGATTCTACTTAGAGTGAGGAGGAAGAGCATCATATCCAGATTTTAGAGGAATTCCAATGCAATATAGATGAATAAGAGTTCTTAGCTGATGATATACAAATTCAACAAGATGAATTTTTCTCAGAGCAGAATAGTGACTTAGAGGAGGAGTTCACAATTGTTGATAATCCATATATTTTGAATTCTCGATTATTACAAAGGCCTATTAGAGAGGCAAGAGATGAGGATAAATTTTATGTTGGACAGATTTTTCCTTCTCGACAAAAGTTTAAGAATGCACTTGTGAAACATGCTATGAATAAAAATATGAGATATAACCCAGTTGAAACCTGGATAAATAAAGTGAAAGCAGTCTGCTTTAACCAACCATGTACATGAAGAGTGGTTGGGAGTGATTTGGAGTTTAGGGTTACAAAATATGTAAAGGAACACCAATGTAGCATAGTAAGGGAAAGTGTTGATCATCAAGCCTGCTCTTCCTCATTTGTAGCATCTTTTATTGAAGAGCAATTTGTTTCTAACGAACAGTACAAACCAAGTATGATTATATCTTATATAAAACTTAGGTTCGGCATGACCATATCATACAGAAAAGTATACATATCCCAGAAGAAAGTGATGAAAAAGATGGTTGAAGATTATGATCAAGCATATAGAGATCTTCAATTATATCTGCGTGAGTTGAGAGTCAGGAATCCTGAAACTTATGTGGTACTACATAGGAATGGTAACAATCAATTCCAATGATATTTTTGGGCTTTTGGCACATGTCGAAGAGTATTCAGGTCGTATCTATGTAAATTGATCGGAATTGATGCCGCACATAGTATCCGGGTGTGTTGTTGATGTCTACATTGATTGATGGTAATGGGAATGCCCTCCTAGTTACCTTTGAAATTGCTAAAGTTGAATGTGGGTATGCATGGTAGTGGTTTTTAGAGCATACAAAGATATTCTTAGTTGTCGATGCACAGTTAATGAGCATAGTATTAGATAGACATCGTGACATTATATCAGTAGTTAGAAAAGTCTATCCACCCGCACATTATGCTTTTTGTTGCTACCGCATGTCTTGCAACATGGTAACAGATACTAGTAGTAGGTCATCTTTAGGCTTGTTTTAGGCAGCAACACGAGCAACCACAACACTAAAGTATGATTTCATAATGCAGTCCATGCTTGAAAAATATTCAGATGCCCATAAGTGGCTTCAGAACATTAACCCTAAAAGATGGGCTAATGCATACTTTAGTAGGAGAAGGTACACAATGCTAATCACTAATTGCATAGAGAGTTTAAATGCTTTGTTCGTATACACGTGAACTTTTCATAAACATGTTAATTGATAATATAAGAAGAAAAGTAGTTCAATAGTTCTATAACCGGAGTGAGACGGGCTCGAAATGGGAGGGTGCTTTGACACCTAATGCTACTATAGAAATGGATTCAAGGAGAGATAAAGCTAGACCATATAAAGTCTACCCCTACTCTCAATCTGAAATAGTAGTAGAGACCCGAGGTGCTTCATACATTGTTGATTTGAAAAGAAAATATTGCAACTGTGAAGAGTTTCAAAATTCTGGATTGCCTTGCCCACAGTTATTGCTGTAATAATTCATCAGAACATGGAGAAACTCTCATATTATGAGCATTATTTTCATTCATAAAATTGGAAGGCCACCTACATGGCTCATATTTATCTTTATCAAAGCAATGAATTTTGGCCTTGTGGTGTAAATAACTTTATAGTTCTATGTCCCCATAGCCTTGTGCAATCGGTAGGCAAAAGAAAGCACAGATTGAGTCAAAATATAACAGGAAGGTAAAAATCAAATGCAGTCGCTGTAAATAACTTGGCCACAATCGAAGGACTTGTAGAATGTCACCAACCCCTACTAATTGACTTACTGTTATATGTATGCAGGAATATTTTGTAAGCAGGAATATTGTGCTTAATTTATATATTTTATATGAAGGCAGAATGGATCCATATCTTTTGTATGTAGTACATCCTAGAAAATTTTGTATGTAGTACATCCATATATTGTTTTTACTGGTATATGTTTGCATGAATTTGAAGATAAATAGTTGTGTTGAATTTTGTAAATTTTATATCTCTAATATGAGAAGTGTCAATTGTCTAGATATTTCAAAGTGAATGCTTGTAAATTGGGTTTTATCTGTAAGTTATGACTAAATTAAGATAAGTTTCAGCTAGAACGTGTCAGGCCTATGGTGGGCCCGATATGGGACCATATCAGGACCAACAGTGGGCCTGATATCAGAAAATATCAGACCCACGGTTATTGCTGATGTGAGAATTGAATAATTGAATAATTTCCTGAATAACAAATAGGGTTGTAAATTGAGTTTCAACTCTAAGTTACAACTTAAAAAATAGGATTTGTTGTGCTTGTAAGTTAAAACTCGAAAGTATGTGATGTTCATTGAATTCCAGTAAGTGCACTGTTCCGTGCCAAATGACATGACATAATAACTTCATTGGCAGTGGTTATAACCAAGGTTGGACACCATATCTACCTTCTCCTCGCTCAACTCTTCCCATTGATCGATATTTTGGTGAAATATGACTACCCTAGGTCGATTAGTGGGTTTTGGTCAAAATCCACTAATGGACCTAGAGAGATTAGATTGCACCCAAATCAATTCCTATGGCATTCTCATGCATTAAGGACTCTGATGTTACCATCTATTGTTAATTTAGATCTCTCCGAAGGTGATGTAATCTTATGATATATTTCATCTAGAATGTGGGCCTAATTTGGAAACATATCAGGCCCAACGGTGGACCTGATATGGAAAAATATCAGGTCCACGGTTATTCCTAATAAGAGAATTGCATAGTTGAATAATTTCTTGAATAAAAAATAGGATTGTAAATTGGGTTTTAACTCCAAGTTACGACTTTAAAAAAAAGGTTTGTTGTAAGTTAAAACTTGAAAGTGGGTGTTGCTCATTAAATTCCAGCAAGTGCACTGTTCCGTGTCAAATGGCATGACACAATAACTTCATTGATAGTGGCGAGAACCTAGGTTTGACACTATATCTACCTTCTCCTCGTTCAACCCTTTCCATTGATCAAAATATTCGTGAAATCTAACTACCCTATATCCATCAGTAGGTTTTAGTCAAACTCCACTGATGGACCTAGAGGTCAGATTGCAGCACACAAATCAATTCCTGCGGCCTTCTCATACATTAACGACTCTAATGGTGCCGTCTATTGTTGATTTAGATCTCTCCAAAGGTGATCTAATCTCACAATACATTTTAGCTAGAATATGGGTCTGATATAGAAAATATCAAGCCCAATGGTGGGCTTGATATGGAAAAATATCAAGCCCACGATTATTTCTGATGTGAGAATTGTATAGTTAAATAATTTCCTGAATAACAAATAGGGTTGTAAATTGAGTTTCAACTCTAAGTTATGACTTAAAAAATAGGGTTTTGTTGTGCTTGTAAGTTTAAACTCGAAAGTGTGTGTTATTTATTGAATTTTAGCAAGTGCATTATTTCGTGCCAAATGATACGATACAATAACTTCATTGACAGTGATTAGAACCTAGGTTTGACATCATATCTACCTTCTCCTCGCTCAACCCTTCCCATTGATCGATATTTTGGTAAAATCTAACTACCCTACATCTATCAGTGGATTTTGGTCAAAATTCACTGATGGACCTAGAGAGGTCAGATTGTACCAAATCAATTCTTGTGCCTTTCTCATGCATCAAGGACTCCAATGGTACCATTTATTGTTTATTTAGATCTCTCCAGAAACGATCTAATCTTACGATAAATTTTAGCCAGAACATAAGCCAGATATGGGAAAATATCAAGCCCACGGTATTCCTGATGCGAGAATTATATAGTTGAATACTTTTTTTGAATAACAAATAGGGTTGTAAATTAAGTTTCAACTCTAAGATATGACCTAAAAAATAGAATTTTGTTGTGCTTGTAAGTTAAAACTCGAAAGTGTGTGCTATTCATTGAATTCCAACAAGTACATTGTTCCATGCCAATTGGCACAACACAATAACTTCATTAACAGTGGTTAGAACCTAGGTTTGACACTATATCTACCCTCCTCGCTCAACCCTTCCCAATGATCGATATTTTGGTGAAATCTGACTACCCTAGGTCTATTAGTGGATTTTGGTCAAAATCCACTAATGGACCTACAGAGGTCAGATTGCACCCAAATCAATTCTTATGTTTTTCTCATGTATCAAGGACTCCAACGATGTCATCTATTGTTGATTTAGATCTCTCCTAAAGTGATCTAATCTTACGATAAATTTTCTCCAAAACGTGGGCTTGATATGGGAAAATATCAAGCCAACAGTTATTCCTGATGTGAGAATTATATAGTTAAATAATTTTCTAAATAACAAATAGGGTTATAAATTAAGTTTCAACTTTAAGTTATAACTTAAAAAATAGGGATTTGTTGTATATGTAAGTTAAAACTTGAAAGTGTGTGCTGTTCATTTAATTCTAGCAAGTGCACTGTTCAGTGTCAAATTGCACGACACAATAATTTCATTAATGGTGATTAGAACCCTAGTTTGACACCATATCTACCTTCTCCTAGCTCAACCCTTCCCATTGATTGATATTTTCATGAAATCTGTCCATCCTAAGTCTATTAGTGGATTTTGGTCAAAATCCACTGATGGACCTAGAGAGGTCAAATTGCACCCAAATCAATTCTTGTGGATTTCTCATGCATCAAGGACTCCAATGGTGTCGTCTATTGTTGATTTGGATCTCTTTGAAGGTGATCTAATCTTATGATACATTTTAGCCAGAATGTGGGCATGATATGAGACCATATCAAGTCCAACAAGGTATGAGATCATATAAGGTGAAGTCGTGCCTGATATTTTCTCATATCAAGCCCACGTCGAGCCCGATATGGGCTAATATCAGGCTTGACATGATTTACATAAGACATCTCTTTCGGCGCATCTTCTTTCTTGAAATTAGGTCAACTAAATTGCTAGTGAGGCGAAAACTTAACATTTTACGAACCTCTTGTGGCTTAGGACAATCATCATCTTTTGTCTTGAATGTACGTAGTTGTATCTCCAATGCTTATTTAGTTTTTATTTCACCTGGGGTTATCGTTAGTGTTTAGAGTGACCAGATTCGTTTTGATTGTGACTGCTGGTTTATGCTTGCTCAGTTCGAGATGACTTCAAAAATAGAGTCCTCAAGTGGAGGTGCTGCTCGACCCAGTTATCCTAGTTATAGATTTAATTCTAGTAGAGTCTGAACTAATTTTGGTACCAAATTAGTCTCCTCCAACTCAAGGACCAGATCTAAATCAACAATAGACGACACTGTTAGAGTCCTTGATACATGAGAAAGTCACAAGAATTGATTTGGGTGCAATCTGATCTCTCTAGGTCCATCAATAGATTTTGACCAAAATTCACTGATGGACCTAGGATAGTAAGATTTCACTAAAATATTGATCAATGGGAAGAGTTGAGTGAGGAGAAGGTAGATATAGTGTTAAACCTAGGTTCTAACCACTGTTAATGAAGTTATTGTGTCGTGCCATTTGACACAGAATAGTGTACTTGCTGGAATTCAATGAACAACACATACTTTTGAGTTTTAACTTACAAGTACAACAAAACTCTATTTTTTAAGTCATAACTTAGAGTTGAAACTCAATTTATAACTCTATTTGTTATTCAAAAAATTATTCAACTATATAATTCTTGCATCAGAAATAACCGTGGGTCTGATATTTTTCTATATCATGCCCACCTTTGGGCTTGATATGGTCCCATATCAGGCCGAGCGTGGGCATGATATATCACTATATCAGGTCGAGCGTGGGTTTGATATATCACCATATCATGCCCACGGATGGCCCTGATATGTTTTCATATCAAGCCCACGTTCTGGCTGAAATGGATTGCTAGATTAGATCACCTCCGGAGAGATTTAAATAAACAATAGACAGTACCGTTAGAGTCCTTGATGCATGAGAAGGCCACAGGAATTGATTTAGGTGCAATATAACCTTTCTAAGTTCATCAGTGGATTTTGACCAAAATCCACTAATAGACCTAGGGTAGTCAAATTTCATCAAAATATTGATCATTAGGAAGGGTTGAGCGAGGAGAAGGTAAATATGATGTCAAACCTAGGTTCTAACCATTTTCAATGAAGTCACTATGTCGTGCCATTTGGCACGGAATAGTGCACTTGTTGTAATTCAATGAACAACACACACTTTCGAGTTTAAACTTACAAGAACAACAAAACCCTATTTTTTAAGTCATAACTTAGAGTTGAAACTCAATTTACAATCCTATTTGTTATTCAGGAAATTATTCAACTATACAATTCTCACATCAGGAATAACCTTTGGGCTTGATATAGTCCTATATCAGGCCCACCGGTGGGCCTGATATGTTTCCATATCAGGCCCATGTTTCGGCTAAAATGTATCGTAAGATTAAATCACCTCCGAAGAGATCTAAATCAACAATAGATGACACCGTTGGAGTCCTTGATACATGAGAAAGCCACAGGAATTTATTTGGGTACAATTTGACCTCTCTAGATCTATCGGAGGATTTTGACCAAAATCCACTGATTGATTTTGGGTAGTCAGATTTCACCAAAATATCAATCAATGTTAAGAGTTGAGTGAGGAGAAGGTAGATATGGTGTCAAACCAGGATTCTAACCACTGTCAATGAAGTTATTGTGTCGTGTCATTTGGCACGAAACAGTGCACTTGCTGGAATTAAATGAACATCACACACTTTCGAGTTTAAACTTACAAGTACAATAAAACCCTTTTTTTTTTTTAAGTCGTAACTTAGAGTTAAAACTCAATTTACAACCCTATTTGTTATTTAGGAAATTATTCAACTATATAATTCTTGCATCAGGAATAACCTTGGGCCTGATATGTTCCCATATCAGGCATACCATGGGCCTGATAGTTTCCATATCTTAAACTTATCGTAATTTAGTCATAACTTATAGATGAAACCCAATTTACAAGCACTCACTTTGAAATATCTAGACAATTGTAGCTTTACATTCCCTACTGAACTTTTTTTCATACAACAATGGATGTAATACATACAAACATGATCTAAGTAACAACACTATATAAAAATATAGATTTACATTAGAACACTGGATGTACTACATACAATACATACAAAGATGATCAAAGTAACACCACTTTAGAAAATTGTAGCTTTACATTCCCTACCCAACAATTTTTCTTACAACACTAAATAATTAATTTGATTTTATCCAGAACCTGTCTCTCAAGATTGATGCTAGTACATCAATTCTAAATTTTTTCATGTCTCCTTGTTTGAAGTTCATCTCTAATCATATAGTAGACATCGAATGTATTGCATCACAAAGAAGCCACAATCAATGTTGTAAATAATATCAGCAATTTAATCTTTGATATTTAATATGTAATTGTTATGTTCATATTATTTCTCATTTACTTACCTAGTTTTTTATTATAGACATTCTATTGTGAGACAGACCTATTTGTCCAATGGATGATGACTTTCTAAATATAGATGAATATCAGCAAGTTGCTTATGAGTATATCATTTTGTCTTTGACACCTGTAAGAATGAACAAACAATTTATCAAATAAACATTAACTATATTTTTTAATTTATACTGCAATACTAATATACACAAGGGAATTATAACTATTGGATGTTCATCGCTGATTCAAACTCATATGTCAATTTAGAGCTACTTGCAAGAGAATTATAATGATTAAAAATTATTGCTTTGGCGTCCACCACCATCAAGTGAAAGTGTGCACTATCAGTGGACAAAGGTATAAAATTATACTTAACCCCTTCATCTTCAATATATGTCTTTATCACTTGTTGTTGCATGCCAAACTTCATTGTGGACTTTATTGCCAACTATAAATATGAAAAGGCATATTTACTTAAGAAAATAATAGAATATCATAAGATATTATATATTATCAAATCATTAAAATTCATTACAGTGAAGAAGGTGGAACAATATATAGACTTGTTATATGACCTACCAAACGAGGATGCCCCCCTAAACAAAATTTTACAATAGGTGCCAATTAACTCCCCTTTTGTAAATACCTCTCCATTCACACCAGATAAGAAGGAAGTCATAGTTAAACCAAAGGGTGTTTCCTCCCAAACAAAATTAGTTGTACACTTACAAAGTAAATCAATTACTATAATAAATAAAGGAAGAAACCATATAATTTTCATAACTTTTCACTGAATTAAATAGAGTATGTATTTCAGAATTCACACTTCGAAGAATTCTGAAATACATCTTTAAGTTTTCCAAGTGTTTTAACAGGTAGACCACATCTTTGTCTTGTTTGTACTTCTTCGAAGTCTTAAATTGCTTCTTCGAATACTACGACCATAAACATTAAACACATTTAATTAATAATTTAAATCTAACATCTAAAACTAATTAATAAGTATATACACACTTATGATAATAGCTTATTTTCTCATTTTATTGAGTTGTGCAATCCTAAGTGCATCATTTTCTGTCTCTTCTTTAGAATTGCTTTTCAATATTGAAATAATATCTGTTTCTTCTTGCATATCATCCCCATCAAGTTTTTCTTTGCCATTGTACATAACATTTTTAGCTCCACCTTCTTTTACAATTTTTTCAGTCTTTTACTGTTATGATACTCTCGATAGACTTGCATATTTGTATTTTGCTCCACTTCCTCTTAAGTAAAAGTTTTTGCCATAATGGACTATCACTTGGAGTATCCCTATAATCATATCAACTATGATCACGTACTCTCCTACTCCTTGTTCCAAAAGCAATTGGGTCTTGTGGGTCGACTACATGCTCACTTGATTGACCTTGTATGCCTTTATTTTCTATTATTTTGATTAATTCTTTCACCCTTTCATTCAGATGCATGTTCTCTAATGTTAGCTCCTTGATTCGGTTTGCTTGAATGATGCATTTACAACATTCCTTATTACCTTGCCATCCAACTTCAGTGTCATCTAATTGTGGTGTCTCCATTGGACGTGGAATATCATCAGCCTAATCAAGGTTCTCAACCAATATTTTTTTAAATTGGGTAAGGATTAATTCAATCATAAACTGTATAATTATAAAAAAAAATGTAATAAACTGTATATTTACATTGAATAGGTGACAATCTTCAATATTTACCTCTTCAGGTGATACTCGGTCTAACAAGGTCCTCACCTTACTAATATGTGAAGGAATATTTTTCCACTTATTTATTCGTGCTCCTTCAATATTATATGATTTTTAGAATAGAACATGCTCCAAAACTATACTTGATTCATCATAATAAGTGTTACATAATCATAAATACCCACAAAATATTATCAAATTTAACATAAAAAATATACTCACAGGCAAAAGACCAGCAAATCCCTTTAGGCAAGGGAATGTGGTGGTCTTGAGGCCATATGTCTGAGTTGATGAAAATAAATCTTCAGTCGTAACTAATTGTGGAGCCATAAATTGATGGATAATTGTTGGTTAATACTCGGAATATCGTACCGGTTCCCCTGTACAAAAATTTTGTACAAGTCCTGAACCATTCCTAACAACCTATTGTGTTCTTTAAAAATTAAATTTGGAATCGCAAACGGAACTTAACATTATTGATTCCAAATTCAACTTATCTGTTCTTAGAGGTTTAAACTTGGATCGCAAACGATACTTAACATTATTGATCCAAATCCACCTATGTTACAAATTCAATTAAATATTAATTTCAGAAATCGGCTTCCAGGTTAAACATGGCGAGACACTAGACCTTCTTGGGTATGAGAGCATCCACCACTTCCTAGACAAAGCCTATCAATGAAATTTAATATTTAATTTCCTTATAGTAACTCTAGGTTTAACCAAAAAGAACAATCAAATCACAAGATTGAAAAAATAAAAGAACACAAACTCAAATCACAAATTCGAAACCTAGAATCATATGCCTCTTGTGTTTGGTATTTCAAAATCTATACAAAGAAAACTAGTATGATGCAGAATAGAATTACTAGTTATACCTTTCTTTGTAAGCAACAATCTCTTGATCTTCTATCGTATTCCTCTTCTTATCTCGGACGTTGTGTGGGCAACGATCTACCAAGATGAGAACCACCAAGACACCTTCCTTCTTGCAAGTTTCGACCACCAACCTTCAAGCTCCAAGGGATGCTAGAACAAAGCTTCCTTTCTCTCCTTCTTCTCCTAGCAAGAACCGACCACCACAAGAACTCCAAGAGAGGGATGCACCGACCACTAAAGAAGAAGAGAAAAGGAAGAATATAGGGCCGACCACACCAAGGAAGAGAAGGGAGAAACAATAGAAGATATGTTGTGAGGTGAGGCACCTCTACCCTCTTTTTTATATTCCTTGGTCTTGGCAAATAAGGAAATTTAATTTTGATTAAAATTCCCTTATTTTCCTTGCCATTGGTTAATAAGGAAATTTAATTAAAAATTCCTTTTAACCCTTCTCATGGCCGACCCCTACAAGTGCTCCAAATAAGACAAGTTTTAAACACAAAATTAAAACTTCCTTATTTGTTTCCGAAAATTTTAAAAATAAAATTTCTCTTTAAAAATTCCCTTCATGGTTGGTTATAAAAGGAAACTTTTATAAATTAAAATCTCTCTATTAAAACATGTGGGTGATTACAAAAAAGAAAGTTTTCTCAAAATTAAAATCTTCCTTTCAATCTACAAATAAGAAAAGATATCAAATCTTTTTTCTTAATCTTTTGTAGAAACTATAAAAGGAAAGATTTAATTTTAAAACTCTCTTTTAAAATCATGAGGATGGTTACATAAAAGGAAAGTTTTCTCAAAAATTAAAATCTTCCTTTTAACTACAAATAAAGAAAGATATCAAACCTTTCTCTTAATCTTTTATAGAAAACTATAAAAGGAAAGATTTAAATTTTAAACTCTCTTTTAAAACCATGGCTTCCACATAAGAAAATATTTTAAAAAATAAAATCCTTTTATTTTATATGGCTGACCACACCAAGCTTGGGCTCCAAGCTATAGCCGACCACCCTACTTAGCTTAAGCCTTTGGCTTGGCCGACCCAAGCTTGGGCTCCAAGCTTGCTTGGCCGACCACTTAAGGGTGGGTAGGAAGTGGGTATTTGGTGGATATAATTCTTTATAAATAAGAGGTTACGATAGGGACTGAGAGGAGGAATTGGTTTTGGTCTCCTGATGAAATTAAGCTTCCCGTGTTCACCCCGAACACCCAACTTAATTTCATCAATAATAATTCATACCACTAAAGAATTATTATTGAACTACCGTACCAATCCCAAATTACATTTTGGGCTCCTTCTTATCATGAGTGTGTTAATCTCTCTGTGTTTAAGATGTTGAATGCCCACTAATTAAATGAGTTACTGACAACTCACTTTAATTAATATCTTGCTCCAAGAGTAGTACCACTTAACCTTATCGTCATGTCAGACTAAGTCCACCTACAGGGTTTACATGACAATCCTTATGAGCTCCTCTTGGGGGCATTATCAACCTAGATTACCAGGACACAGTTTTCTTCTATAATCAACAACACACACTATAAATAATATCATTTCCCAACTTATCGGGCCTCTTGATTTATCGAACTAAATATCACCCATTGATAAGTCAAAGAAATAAATACTAGATATATGTGTTTGTTATTATATCAGGATTAAGAGCATACACTTCCATAATAACAAAGGTCTTGTTCTTTTATTCAGTCAGTATAAAAAGAACTTACCTTTAATGGTCCTGCTCAATACACTTAGAGTGTACTAGTGTAATTTTATAGTTAAGATAAACTAATGTCAAATTATACTACGACTATTCTAATGGTTTGTTCCTTTCCATCTTAGTCGTGAGCTACTGTTTATAATTTATAAGGAATTGATAACATGATCTTCTATGTGTGACACCACACACCATGTTATCTATAATATAAATTAATCGAACAATTACACTTAGCATATAAATGTAGACATTTGACCAATGTGATTCTTTATTTCTAAATAAAATATTTACAAAAAGCTAGGCTTTTAGTATACACTCTAACAATGACTTCAACCCAGTTGAACCTACCAAGATTCTCAAAATCATCTACTATATCTATAAGACTTAAAGGAAGTTTATATATACTAGAAGAAAATAAGACATAAACAAATATATACAAAATGTAGAATTTGTAAAATAATAAATATTAGCATGTGTTTCAATGCTATTGGAATAAAATTTCATTAACTCCTTAATTCTTGATCTGGTTATGGGTTTGTTATTTGAGAAGTGAGCAAGAAAGAGGTCATCCGATGCTTGATTTGAATTCAAAGGAACCGAAGCACCTTGGTCTGCAATACCAAGCAATAAAGATACGTTAACAGGTACACCTGAAAGTTACAAATTAATAGTTATATTGTAAGATATTTTTTTGCATACCAAAATGCAAAAAAATAAAACATTAAATTTCTAAAACTATTTGATACTTAAGATTAAAAATTGGGAGTTGCACATAAGAATCTAAAGATTTGAGATGTTAAATCCCAATTTTCAAATATATTGATCAGTATACCACGGATATGATGGATTTCTTGTATGTCCTTGAAAACGTAAAAGGGAGACTGTTTGATCATTGCTATTTGTCGATCATGTAAAATAACAGCTCCATAATGCCTTCCTTTGATTGTGGATGGTCGAAAAAATTATTAAAGTGACCTAACACACTGTTCCAATGTAGTTTCTTTTTAAAATCAACTATAGCCTATAATTTTTACAAATTAAATTTATTAATAGCAAAATTAAAATGGGTGGAATGTTTTACAAATCGAGTTTCACACATTCTCGAGGGCCTGATATATAATCATATCAGGTCCATGTTGGGTCTGATATTTTACCATATCAGGGTCATGTTAGCCCTGATATTTTACCATATCAGATACACATTGGGCCTGATATTTTACCATATCAGGTCCTAGTTGGGTCTGATATTTTACCATATCAGACCCATATCATATCAGGGGCAATGTGATGATCCTATATCAAGCACTTTATGGATATATCCTATGATTTCTGGATATATCCTATGGGTTTCTAAGGTGATCAATAAGTTCATGATACTTACCTTTGCTGTAGCAACTTCTTGCTTTATTCTGAAAGGAGAGTATTTTTTGTGAACAAAACTCTAAACACTTGAATGGACACCTCTATGTGGATTTTGTTGGAGACCCTTAACGTCTGTTACCTTAGATGTGTAGATTTCTTCGAAAAGCCTTGACATCGCCTTAGAGGGACACACTATGTGGATTTCATCGAAACCCTGGATGTTGGGACACCAAGCCAAGGTCTTGGTGGGGATGATGACCATGGATTTCCATGAGGTAAGAAAGAGGGGAATGAGTCTCGCATGCATCCGAACCATTTCATTAATTTTAAATTTAAAACTAAACAAATGTGGCTCGGATGCATTGGAAAATGATATTTAGAGGAAGGAGATTTAGGAGGTTGGTGGGAAAGGTAGGAAGGGAATAACATTATTTTTGGTGCTCTTTTTGGTAGTTTTAAAACTAAGGTGTTTGTTTTCGTAAATAAGAAAATGAGACCGCTCCTTTTGATAAAAAGCCGGTAATACTATGATTCAAGTAGACAAAAACTAATTAGGGGGTGTAGCTAAAGCAGTCTGAGAAGCTTTTAAATTAAAATTCCTAAATTAAAATTCCTAGACGAGGTTATTAGAATTGCCGCTCAAGGTAATAATGTACTTAACTTTGCTATGCAATCTACTTTTGCTATGTAATCGGTAGACTTTTAACCATCAGGATGCAAATACAGGATTAGACTTATTAAAAAAATGCTATGAGAAATTTAAAATAACTCTAATTTTTCGATTGGAATTGAATAAAACTTGTTTGTAATGGCTTCTTAGTACTTACCGTCCTTACTATCGTATCATATAATTACTATAATCCTACCTTAAAGAGAAAGACTTTCAATTTAGACATCATATAACATAATCACTTCATCTTCTAGACAGAGGAAAAAAAGAAATTAGCAACGACACTTTTAACTGGACGACATAATTATATATCGTTAGGATTAATAATGTTTGAATTTAAAGGTCTATCTAGATTAAGAGTACGAGGGAAAGTCCTACTTTTTCTCTATGAGTCTTGTTTCTCTGACAAATATTTTCTAATAAGATTTATAGAACTTGACATGAATAATATGTAAGTACCCTGGTTAATTTTAGTATGGTTAACTAAGTTAAGTTAGATCCAGTCTATATTTGATTCTTATGTCTAAGTGTGCAAGAGCTTAGAAATACAAGAAGTCGAGAGGAAGACGCAACTAGCAAGAAAGATGACATGGGAAAGGAGTCGACGAGCTCGATCCATCTGAGGGATGAGGTGCTGCGAAAGAGTACATTGGCTAGACGAGAAGGATGCACTCCGCGGTTCGAGGGACGAGAATTCGGGGAGGAAGGCTGCTCAAGGAGAAGACTGGAAAATGAGTTCGGGTGAGCTCAACTCCAGATTGTTAGAGTGTATACTAAAAGTCTAGCTTTTTGTAAACATTTATTTTGAAATAAAGAATCACATTGGTCAAATGTCTACATTTATATGCTAAGTGTAGTTGTTCAATTAATTTATATTGTAGATAACATGGTGTGTAGTGTCACACACAGAAGATCATGTTATCAGTTCCTTATAAGTTATAAATAGTAGCTCACGACTAAGATGGATAGGAATAAACCATTGGAATAGTCGTAGTGTAATTTGGTATTAGTTTATCTTGATTATAAAATTACACTAGTACACTCTGAGTGTATTGAGCATGACCATTTGAGGTAGTTTCTTTTTATATTGACTGCATAAAAGAACAAGACCTCTGTTATTATGGAAGTGTGTGCTTTTAATCTTGATATAATAACAAGCACATATATTTAGTATTTCTTTTCTTTAATTTATCAGTGGGTGAGATTTAGTTCGATAAATCAATATGTCCGATAAGTTGGGAAATAGTATTATTTATAGCGTGTGCTGTTAATTATACAAGGAAACTGTATCCTAGTGATCTAGATTGATGATGTCCCCAAGAGGAGCTCATAAGGATTGTCATGTAAATCCTATAGGTGGACTTAGTCCGACATGACAATAAGGTTGAGTGGTACTACTCTTAGAGCTAGACGTTAATTATGTGAGTGCCACTAACTCATTTAATTAATGGACATTCGATATCTTAAACACAGGGAGACTAACACACTCATAATAAAAAGGAGCCCAAAATGTAATTTGGGATTAGTGCGGAAATTCAATAATAGCTCTTTAGTGGTATAAGTTATTATTGATGAACTTGAGTTGGGTGTTCAGGGCGAACACGGGAAGCTCAAGTTCATCGAGAGACCATAACCAATTCCTCCTCTCGGTCCCTATTGTACCCTCTTATATAAAGCCTTATATCCACCTAAAGCCTAGCCTCTTAGCCCATGCTAGGGGTCGGCCCCTATCTTTGCTTGGAGCCCAAGCAAGGGCTTGGCCAAGCCAAGCTTGGAGCTAAGGCTAGGGTCGGCCAAGCCTTGCTTGGTGCCCAAGCAAGGGGCCGACCAAGTGTAAAAGGGAAGAGGGATTTTATTAAAAATAAAATTTTGATAAAATCTTTCTTTTTATGTTTTTATTCACATAGTTTTAAAAGAGAGTTTTTAATTTTAAGATAATTCCTTTTATAGATTTTCTATAAAGGATTAAAAGAGAGATTAGATATCTTTCCTTATTTGTAGATATCTATAATGTTAAGAGAAATATTTTAATTTTTAAGAAAACTTTCCTTTTTTGTAACCAGTTTTATTTTTAAATCTTATCTTTTATAGATATCCATAAAAGAATTTAAAAGAGAGAGATTTTAATTTATAAAACATTCCTTTTATAGCTAACCACAAAAGGGATTTTTAAAAAGAGAGATTTTAATTTTTGTTTAAAATCTGTCCTTGTTTGTTTAAACATGGTTTGGCCGGCTATAGAGAGGAATAAAAGGAAGTTTTATTTTTGTTATAAAACTTTTCTTTTTTGGATTCACCAAGGATTATAAAAGAGAGGGAGAAGTGCCTTCATGAGACACACAACCTATTCTATTGTTCATCTCTTCCATCCTTGGTGGCCGACCCTTCCTCTTCTCTTTCTCTTCTTCTTTGTGGTCGGCGGCATCATCTCTTGTGGAGCTCTTGGTGGCCGGTTGCTTGGAGGTGAAGAAGTAGAGAAAGGAGGCATTGTTTTCTAGCATCCCTTGGAGCATTGTGGTGGTGGCCGAAACTTGGAAGCAAGGAAGGCTTTGGTGGATTTCTTCTTGGTAGATCGTCACCCACACGACGTCCAAGAGAATGAGAGGAATACAATAGAAGATTAAGAGATTTTTGTTAACAAAGAAAGGTATAACTAGTTGTCTTGTTCCACATCATACTAGTTTTCTTTCTACGGATTTTGAATTACCAAACACAAGAGGCTAACGATTCTAGGCAATTGAATTTATGCTTCGATTTTGTTTTTTGATCTTGTGATTCGATTGTTCTTAATGGTTAAACCTAGGGTTACTATAAGAAGATTAAATATTGAATTTCGTTGAAAGGCTTTGTCTAGGAAGTGGTGGATGATCCCATACCCAAGAAGGCCTAGTGCCTTGCCATGTTTAACCTAGAAGACGATCTTTGAAATAAATATTTAATCAACTTTGTAACATGGGTGGATTTGGATCAATAATGTTAAGCATCGTTTGCGATCCAAGTCAAAACTTCTAAGAACAGATAAGTTGAATTTGAAATCAATAATGTTAAGTTCTGTTTGTGATTCCAAATTTAATTTCTAAAGAACAAAATAGGTTGTTAGGAAAGGTTCAGGACTTGTACAAAATTTTTGTACAGGGGAACCAGTACGATATTCCGAGTAGCAACCAACACAGATAACCGAAGCATCACCCACGAAGAAGACTAGCTTGATATGCTCTGTAGAAGACATCTTCCATGGGCTGGAAGAGGCCTTCAATGCCTCATGGAAGACACCTTCCATCATATGGAAGGCACCTTCGCTAGTCATTGGTCGAGGATAAAGTTTTATCATCGGCGGATAAAATCTATCCGATGGAAGTCGCATTGGACCACTTTGAACGTGCCTTTAAGCTACAAAAAACCCCTGGACCTAGGAATTCAACAACAACTTGAACAACAAGTCTTGTACTATTTTCTGGTCTTTCTTTTGAGTTGTCAACTTCTGTAGGAGACTTTTCGACCTACAACAAAGGAGAATTTTAGTGGAGCACTTTCAGAGTCTTGGATTAACAACCACTTAAGTTGTAACCAAATTAATTTTTGGCCTTCTTACTTCTTTTAGTTGTTCATTTTTAAGTTTGATTTAATTATGCTACTAATCTAAGTTGGAAGATCGGTAAAGGTTTAGTTTTATTTTTTACAGGTAATTTACTCCTCTCTCACCGGTCTCGCTGCACCTACATAATAACTTAACCATAATTTATTTTTGCTCTAATTTCAACATGACCATAAGAGTTTTCATAAAACATATTTAAAAAGTTTTTTTTTTTGAAAAATTATGGCACTCATATGATTAAAGCACTTATTTGAAAAGAAATTTATCTTAGAAATTTCCATTTAGAAACCCTAGCAGTTTTATAATAGAATATCAACTTAGAAAATACTGAATGAATATTTATAATTTCATAGTTGTATAATACATATTAAACTATCTTGTTCATCTATTATTCACATTATAACAACTACGATTTCATAACTACTGAAACTTGTATTCAATTGCTCATCAAATATTCACGTTGTAACAGCTACGAAATCATAATTGTTACAATACAAATGGTTTCATAATAGCTACAATGCACCCGATTAATTCGTGGTTCAACATATGGGGTGGAAACTTAAAAATAATTATATTATTTTACTGTGAGGTAAAGTGCCTTTTTTTGCTAAACGATAAATTCGACGGGCCAAAATCTTAATTTATCTAGCTTAAAAATTAATTAAATTAGTTTAAAAAATTAAGTAAATATTATTAATAAAAATTAATCAGGTATTATTTTTAAAATTAAATATGAAAAAAAGATATAATTAACTCATAAAATATAATATTAGGACATCTTTAATAATAATCTTAAAAATTAAAAAAAATATTTTAACTGATTAAATTATAATCATTTAATATTTCCCTTTGCTAAAAACATAAAAAGGATTCCCTTTGATAATTTTAAACACATAATGATGCTCTTTGTATTTTTGCTCATAATTATTTGCATTATAATCATTCAAAAGGTCAAACATGTAATTCAGTGCATCAACCGCCATTCAAATTCACCATTTCAACCTTCCAAATTACATCCCTAAGCCTAATTTTTCACACCCAAATTTAACATATAACCATAAGTAAATCACACATTTTATGCACTCCATTCATGCCTCTCTCACTTAAACCCTTGTCGCCCTTCCCAATCTTTCCCTCACTATCTTCACTCCCATGTACCTGAAAAAAAAGAACACAATAAGTTCAGAGTTTCGAGTGTCGTGTGCCGACTTAACTAGTCACCCGTGCCATGTCTTAATATAATTCGATTGTGTTAAAACTAAGATGTTCCGTGTCTATTAGATTATGTGAATAAATGTGATGAAAATATAATGCTTAGTTAAGATATATAAAATTTAGATTCATACTGTGAGAAAATATAATCAAGGATGAATCTATATAATCGTTAATCCTATTTAAGATTCTCAATTGTACTTTAAGTAAAGATACAATTATGCTAAATCTTAAACTACTAGAACACTATAGGTTTGAAATGATACGCTAATTGATCGATGTAAGCTCGAGTCATGTTTGGCTCGATCGGGTTTAAGATTTAGGGTTTGATTTATTTTATATTAATATATAAATTTCCTACCAAAAATGGGGTTTCAAAGTTTTCCTTTACCTGCCCAACATCATGACGGTGGCCTGAGGATTTG
Source organism: Zingiber officinale (assembly GCF_018446385.1). Lineage (NCBI taxonomy): Eukaryota > Viridiplantae > Streptophyta > Magnoliopsida > Zingiberales > Zingiberaceae > Zingiber > Zingiber officinale. The sequence continues at coordinate 95,434,676 of NC_055994.1, read as the reverse complement.
TTCCCGGGGATTTGATAAACGTGGAACCGTCGATCACTCTGAGGCCACTGACGCCGTCCACTCTGTAGTCTTTGTCGACCACCTTGCCGACGTGAGCGCCGCCGTGGTAGTGCCAGATGGTGATCACGGTGTCCCTGCAAAACTGCTCCACGGAGGCGGTGTCGTTGGTGTGTTTAGGGACCATGTTCAGGTTGGCCTGGACGCTCATGTTTAGCAGCGTCGCCATCGAGTACTCATCGTCTCCGGTGAGCGCCGCGATGTGGCTCGTGCGCACGATCCTCTCGATCGTGCGTATCCCGCGCACGCACCGCCGCAGGTCGCGCAGGTCGCTGAAGTAGTTGAAGGTCACGGAGGGGGTGGTGTCGACTTCGGCGTCGACGAGGCGGAGCTCGCCGGTGGAGAACGGGCCGTCGATCTTTTCTAGGATGAAGCCGCCGCGGAAGGCTTCCCAGGGGAGGTTCCGCTTGTTCCTGGCGTACTTTTGGGCGGCCTCTAGGGTTCGCTGCTTTGGGGGGATGGTGGAGAGCTGCCCTATCTGTGAAATTCGCAGAGATTTTTTTTTTTCCTTTTAAATTTTTATCAAGACACCAATTTCCAATCCGTGGTTGGTAAATGTAAGCTGAAATTGTACCTCGCCGGACATTATGCCGTGGTGATAGCGGATGCTGTCGGAGGATTGGCTGAAGCCGCTGGTGGCTTCAATGAAAGTCCCCATCTTGGTGATGCCCACCGTCTCCACGAGGGATTGCCGCACCGGCTTCTTCGTCGGAATGAAGATGGTGTTCATGGGGTTATCCGACATACCTTTCCCCACATATTGGTTGTCGAGAATCAGCGGAATCTTCATCTTCTCCAGGTCCTTCCGGGGGCCAATCCCGCTTAGAAGCAAAAGCTGAGGACTTCCTATCGCGCCAGAGGACAATATTACTTCGCCTGCTCCATTCTTGATGGTTGCTTCATGTCGCCGGCCATTCTCGTCCTTGAACACCACTCCTATTGCCTTTGGTTTTGCTCCTGCATTAGGTTTCATCTTTAGCTACATGCCCCTCAATTGACTGATAACAATGCCTCAGACATATGTTGCATTCATTACCTTGAGTATTGAAAACAATCTTTTGCACAGTGGCGTGAAGCAAGACGTTGAGGTTTTTGGGGTTCCCGGCTGCAAGTAGATCAGCAGCAGTGTGCCGGAAACCTTTCCTATCAAAAATGGTGCCGCCAACCTTGGTCCCGTACAAATGGTCGTAGGTATATCCATTGAAAGGTGAGACTCCAGCCTCCAGCAGCCCATCCCTTAGTGCAGCTTGCCATGGTGCAATTTTTGGCCAGAAAACTACCCTCTTCTCCACCCAAGGATATGACTCATTTACTAACTGAGCATCCCACCCTGCTGCATTCACATAACTGCAGATGAAGCTTAATCAGAGTTTGGCATGAACCAAGTGACAACTGAGGTATGCATAAGCACACCTTGATTTATCTGATGTTGTTAAATATAAGTAATAAAAAAGGTCTATGGATCAGGATTGGAGATGTCAAACTATTAATTAACCTTTTAAAATCATTCATATATAAATTAAGTCCTTTCCTGTCAACTTATTGTAGCACCAATATCATAAATTCATGAAGAAAACCATCAATTACTTCTATTATGCTGCTCAGTCAAGCTTGCTGTCCTATGTTCCTATGATTAAGTAATGTTCTAAGCTTTGAACTTGAGATGATGTTAGAGATTATAGTCCTGTCTTGTGACATCATAGATATCTAACCTCTTCCCTGGTAAAATCTTGACAAGATACATGTGCATTTATTTCACTATTTGGATGTAAATTGAAACAGTAATCTATTTGCTATCTCTCTGCACATATCATTTGGATTAATTTTGACTAATGCAAAGGGATAGGTAGGGAATGTCTCTAGTTGTTGGAATCTGTTGCCTGGTAGGTGAGCACATTATCTAGTTGGCTGCTTGAACTGGGTAGAGCGTTGGTACGGACCATGCTCATTCATGCATTTGTGTCCATGAACCATGCTTGTGAACAAGCCCATGCTCTCGTCTGAATAAACCATATCAATACTTACACTGCTCAAATAGTTTTGGTTAGTAATTTCTCATTTACTGAGAAATTTATTTATGATGATGGTGCACTCGCAAAATAGGTCATCTAAATCCTTATTCAATCACTTGGTTTACAAAAACCAATTTCCAGTATCTTTGACCAGAGACTTATAGATTAGGGAGGCGACTATGTCTGTACTTAATTGTAGAGTAAAGTCATTTATTTTGATGCATTGCTCAATTGATTTTTATCTTAGTTTTATCTTAGGGGTATGGAAAAGAATATAGAATTAGCATAATGAGTTTATTAGTTTATGTTGAATTTGATATTCGATGTCATCAAGACCAACCACTAGTAGCTCCAGCACACTTCATCTCAATTCAAAACCATATTTCAAATGTGGGATGCATGCCAACCTTTTTATGTCTTTTTCAGCCAACTTTAGTTTTTGCATAAAGAGTGTTGTGTTCTAGTTGGGCACCAAACTAATTCTGAGTTGTCTCCATTGTCTGTGAAAGGAACATTAATCAATAATTCCAGACTTGGTTTAGATTTTGTGAGTATAATTATTTGGAGGAAGTACTTCACTGAATTGTTGACATGGAACTATAAAATGAACAATCAAAAAGGAAATTTTGTAGACATGGCAATTGATAGGCAACATGAGACCATCTTTGATCAAAGTATACAAAATAAAAAAGTTAATTATTCATATACATAAAGGGTGCAAATTGAGAGTATGGTCAAACCATACCTTGGGCTGGCCCTAGTGTAGAAGCCAGCATTGATGCAACTCCCCCCACCCAGGACTCTAGCTCGGGTATTGATGACCCCATCAGTAGAAATGAATGGCTGTGAAGGAGAAGATGGGGAGGTATCCGCTAGAGAGATGTGGAAGTTCTGCAAGTGGGAGACGTTGAGGTTTCCATACGGAGAGCTTCCTCTCTCAAGCAGCAGAACCTTGAACTTTTGTGAGAAGGTGGCAGCCAGTGGACACCCTGCTGTGCCGCCTCCCACTATGATGTAGTCATATCCTCTTTCTGATGAGGATGAAAAGCTGCTTGCTTCCTTCAGATAAGGGTGCCTCTTTCTCACGTTGATGAACTCACTACCTGAAGTGACAAACATCAACATTTTTGGTATGTAAATTGTAATTAGTTCTCAAAGAATTAATGAAATTCGACTGATGTGCAAAATAATTGCACAACAGAGGAAGTCATAGATCATAGTAAGCATAGGGTGCCTTTTTTGTTGTTGTTGGTTATATTTCACAATCACCTATAAATAACTAATAGCACCCACATCCTTTCAGACATAATAAGCCCAGTTTTAGACAAAGTGATGCAGCAAAAGAAGGAAAATATTTCTGAAGAATATTCCTGAAACTAGACCTTGCCACTTTTGGAACTGGTTCAAATGCTGCACTTAATTTTGACTATTTTCTTAGACTTGATGGTTTGAAGAAATATCCCTGACCATTAACCAAATGGGTTACAGTAGCATAGTAACATCTCCTTGAGTGTGTAACAAGTTAGTGAAAAAAAAACAATTTAAGATGAATTGGAAAGAAAACAAAATTTGTACCACTATGGGGAGAGGGAGAGAGAGAGAGACCTTGGGATGATATCAATACGCTTAGCAGCAGCAGCATTCTTATGAGAAGCTCTTCTTTCTTGGAAGCCATGATGATCTCTAACAAAGCACCAAAGTAGTGCTTCTCTCAACCAGTACCACCTCCTTTTATAAGTGAAATCAAAGTCTCTTCCCTCCTTGGATTTTCAAGAATTGGAGACATTACGAGATCCAATTAAATGCAATTTCTCTGCATTGAAGTTGGTAACCCACACCATGGGAAACATTTAATGGGAAAATTAACACTGCTCTGCTAAGGAGTTTTTAAACATAGGAAATTACATTACTTCTTCTATAACCACCCCACCTCTACTGGCTGGTGGAACTAACAACTTATGTAAGATTATGGATGAAATTGACTCTCTCCAGATTTCTTTTTTTCAACAAATCTTCACTTCCTATAACTCTCCACCTCCTGCTGTTTTTGAGAGTGATAACATTCTAGACTAGTAAATGAAACCTTCACGAGTACTATTTTATCTTGTCAGATAGGAGTTGCTTGACTCTTGTGATTTGGCTTTGAGTTAGGTGTGAAACAGTACCACAGTTACTACTGCTCAAGATCCAAGCTAGCAGGTCTTTTGTCATTGTTTTATGTTGCCTGGCAACATCCAACACCTTCAATTTGAACTTTATGAGCTAATTTAGTACCCATTATTCTTCCTAATTTGTTTAGTTATTTTCTTACGATGCTTTGTGTATTTTGTGTTTATTTGTGTGGATATTTGAGTTTTCAAATTTCAGCACAACAAGAAAGCATTAAGCTTATACCGTTTGCTGCTGCAACAGATCCAAAGGAAGGTACTGATATTGTTTTAGACTGACAGGGGAGTTATCGTGCACTCGATGTTGTTTCTTAAACAAGCCATTAGTTATTGCACCCCTGACAAAACTTTCCACAATAACATTTTCAATGCAGCTAACGAGAATCCCTTTTACTTTCCAGGGAACACTGCATTACTGCATCCCAAATTACCCACACAAGATCATAATCCATTTCTCTCTTGCATCCCCCCTTTTGAAAGCTGCCAACAACTTACCATCTCCACCTCTCCATCCCTTCATTCTCCATTGCTAGCTAAACATATAAAAGAAGCTCCTCAGGTGCAGACTTTTGCATGAACTTAGGGTGACTGACCAAAATGTCTCAATGCAAACTTAATAAAGTTGCTTTGCCCATCTAGCTGGCAAGATTTCTGTGACCGGCTCAGTCCTTGAAATACTGGTGGGGAAGAGGGCAACCACCTTTGGTCCAGCCATTAACGAAACAAGAGGAGGTGGGATGGAAAGCTTTTGGGTACCAGTATAAATTTTCTCGGCATCAGTTATTTCCTGTACAGAAGGCTGGCAGCCCTTAATGAATTCCACATGCTTGAGAATCAGAGGGCAAATCAACTGATGGTATAGCGTTGAGAAGTTTCCTCTGTACTAGAATCTATGCCTCTATTAGACAAATACAAGGAGTGAACTGAACTTCACCATTGCTACAAGTAAATCTAACTATTCTGTGATTTTTCTTAGGAGGCCATCTTGAAAGGGAAGTTGGCAGAGTGACTAGCAGTGAACTATGTATCTTACCACAAGATATTATTAACTTCATTGCAAAAGAGAGTTTCTGATTCAACACCACTGCTGCCAGCATCTTGAGCTGACACATTGCACCTATAATGTGGTGATAAAATAAAGGAAGAAACAGTGAGGTAGGTAAAACATGGCATGTAGGTTAATTTGGACTGCAGGCATATGATGACTGTGTAGAGATCATGGTAGCTGAGTGTTTCAATAGGAGTGTTGTAGTGTTGCTGCTCAGGTATTAATTGTTGGATCCAACCAACCACCATACAAAGCAAGAACAACTTTTTTTTTTTTTTTTACTCAGTTTTTGGCAACTTCTGAAACATCCATTAAACTGATTCACTCTTCTAGTTTTTACAATAATAAAGTTTGATGATGGTTGCCATCGTGTTTGATCACTTCTTGAATGCAAGGGTCTATTTACTGTCACATGTGATATGGTGGTGAAGAGGGGTCCCTACTAAAGAGGGGTCAAAGCGGGGAAGAACAGATGACATGGAGGTCAAATTTAAAATAGTCAAAAGCTTGACTATAGCAGGCGAAATTGGTTGAACGGGCCCTCAAAGCTGGTTGGACGTGACTATCCGGACGATTATCCTCTCAAAACTTACGACTGGAGTCAAGAGGCAAATAGCAAATCTCTATCACCGTTCTTGCCGACTAGATGGTATGTCCGGTCGAACAAAAGGTGACCCTCCGACAATAGGAAAGTGAAGGAAAATAGCTCTGTTTAGTACGACCAGCTGAGACATTCCTACCGAGTGGCTTCCGGCAGCCTATAGTGGGATCCGCTTACATATCTCATCATACCCTTTTGAAAGTTTGTATCACTAACAACAAAGTATGTCTAGCAGACAAATCGTACTTTAGAATCTTCCAACTTGTCATATCAGATATTTATGTGCTCGTTTAAGGAAAGATGTCAAGGACATTTTTTGACTTGTCTTTTTCTAAGACACTTTGGAAGGCGTGCATACGCTTTGAGATGTGTACAGATGATACAGTGACATTATAAAAGGGGGTTTTTATCTATAGGAGGAGGTATGTGATATCTTGTTATTTTACATATTTTAGTTACTATCCATACTGTTCTTCTCCACTGAGTCGAGGACTGACTTGAGTGTCGGAGGGTCAACGCCGGGAACCCTTTCTCGGCCCGACACTAACGCTCCTGGTTTGGTAGGACAGCGAAGGGTCTCCATCAAGTCAATTGTAGAGTCATGTTCCCAGCTTATCATCTTCTTTGTTTTCAGACAGGATCATATTTGACACTGTTTATGGGAACTTCACCTGTATCTCAAACGTGAAGATGGAAGACGCTAGATGACTTATCACCGTGACGCTAATCTAGGAAGATTTAGAGATGCTGATAAGTACCAGGGCTGCAAAGATGGCGCAGTAGCAACAAGAGACAGTAGCCGATTGGCAAGCGTCGAACAACGCAGTAGCATTGGTAGCGTTGGTGACAGGCCAACGAGCCGACCCGAGAGCCCAAGAAAAAGATCCTGTCGGTCGCAAGACAAACAACATGCCGATTGGAGCCTTCCGGGAAGCACTGAACGTGCTGATCCCATATAACTCGGCATTATTCTGCATGCCCTCAGAAGAGCAAGGCTGAACTGAAAGGACACAATGATCCTCTTCCAAGAACGTGCCCGTCCGGGATAAGTGGAGAGGCAAGGCACCCTGATTTGATGACTCTCGAGCGAATCAACGAGCAGTTCTCCTAAGAAATCCTCGACGATCAGTTGCCACCTCACTATAGGTCTCTGATGATTGGAGAGTACATGAGGTCAACTGACCCCGAAGACCATCTAATCAAGTTCGATAACATGACCACACTCCACCAGTACACCGACGGAGTCAAGTGTCGAGTATTTCTCACCACGCTCTTCGAATGGGTGCAGAGGTGGTTCAAACACTTGTCGATCGGATCCATATGTAGCTTTAAAGACTTCAAATGACTTTCCTACAGCATTTTGCTAGCAGTCACCGCTATTAGAAGACGAACATGAACCTGCTCGCGGTCAAACAAGGGCTTAAGGAAGCATTATGGGCTTACATTAAGAAATTCAACCAAGTAGACATGGACGCCCCATCGGCCACTCCGAAAATCTTGATAAATTCTTTTTCCCAAGGACTTACAAATGGAAACATCTTTCACTCACTGATCCGGAAGCCCCTGAAAGACTTTGACCATCTGTTGGGGTGGGCCACTAAGTACATCAACGTCGAGGAGGCTTAGTCAGCTCGGAAGAAGGAAGTGATTCCTGAGCCGGCGGTCGTCCCAGAGCCCCGAGTAACCCACATTCACCAATCGCTAAAGGGGCCCCGAGCGGGTGCAATTCAGCAACATTAGGAGCCTTAAGCCCAGGCAGTCCAACATGTGGAGGCAGAGTGGCCGAAATTTACTGAGCCCCGATAGTGGACTGTGCTCTTTTGCTCTTATCATCGTTTGGCAACCCACAACACGAGAGGTTGCTACTATCTCAAACCAAAGTCACACCGTCTGACTCCAAGATTTCGTTGTCGATCTCATCTCCTGATTACTGACATCATCATCGATCAAGTGGGCAACACGAGGAAGGCAGGCCTGCAACTGAACAACACCAATAGCAGCCCAGCAAAGAGATCATCAAAGGCTTGCTCGAGCATCTATCGAGCAGTCACGCTCGTCGGCCCGGGAAGAAGAGAATCGCTGTAATGCCGCTCAGGGCGACATCGACATGATCGCGGGAGGCTTGACCGACGGTGATTCCAACCGGATCCGGAAGTCACATGCCCGGCGGTTGAAAATCCATGATGTCGGATGTAACAAAGAGAGAGCGGAGGAACCAGAGATCAGTTTTGCCCCTCAAGATTTAGAGCGAGTAGAAGTCCCTCATGATGACGCCTTGATCATCAAGGCGATAATTGCTAATTATAATATTCACCGTACTTTTGTAGATACAGGTAGTTCGATGAATATTTTATTCAAGAAGCCCTTTGATCAACTCTAAATTGATCGGAGTGAGCTTCAGCCCATGATGACTCCGTTATATGACTTTACAAGTAATGAGGTGTTGTCGATCGACCAGACTCAACTGGCCATATCACATGGAGAAGAGACGCTTAATAGGACGAGGACGACAAATTTCATTGTAGTGGGCACGTCGTCCGCTTATAATGTTATATTGGGTCGACCAACACTTAATGAGTTCCAAGTGGTCATCTCCACGTTCTGTCAAAAGATCAAGTTTTTGTGGATAACTTGGTCGTCGAGGATAAGGGCGACCAGCTAGCAGCTCGCTGGTGCTATGTGGAAATAGTGAAGATTGAGTCGCGGGCCACTCGGAAGGCCCAACGGCTGGAGGTAAATGCAATTCTAGAGGAGCCTCCCATGTTGATCTATGAAGAGGAGGAAGTTCAAGTGTATCCCAGTCGACCGAAGGTCACAACCTTTATCGCGGTCGATTTGAGCATGGAAAAGAAGGCCAAGTTGGTTGAATGTCTAAGGCAAAATCATGATGTATTCGCATGGGCAACTCATAATCTCTCGAGTATCTCGCTAGCGATAGCGCAACACGAGCTACACGCCCGACCGGACACCTGGTCAGTGAAGCAAGAGAAGGATTTCAGCTTGGAGTAGAATCAGATTATCCGAGCAAAGGTGGAGAAGCTACTGGAGGCTAGGCACATCTGTGAAGTACAGTTTCTGTGCTGGCTCGCCAATGTGGTCTCCAAGCTGGGCAACAAGTGGTGGGTTTGCATCGACTTCGGAGATCTGAAAGTCTGCCCGAAGGACTACTACCCTTTGTCGCGCATCAATCAGATGATGGATTCCACGATGGGCTGTGAGCTGATCTATATGCTGGATGCATATCAGGGCTACCATGAAATTCTGCTCGCTAAGGAAGATCAAGAAAAGGTCAACTTTATCACGGCATACGGGACCTTCTGTTACAATGTCATGTCATTCGGGCTGAGGAATGCCTGGGCTACCTATCAAAGATTGATAAATAAGGTGTTTTGAAGGCAGATCAGTAGAAATATAGATGTATACGTCGACAACATATTGGTAAAATCTCTCCAAGCTACTGACCTTTGTGCAGATATAGAGGAGACATGTCGGGCGCTGAGAAAGTACGGAGTCAAACTCAACCCTAGCAAGCGCTTGTTCGGAGTAAAGAGTGGATGATTCATCGATTATATTGTAACCGAGTGGGGAATCAAAGTAAATCTGAGCAAAGTGGAGACACTCTAAGACATCCCTCCTCTGCGCAATTTAAAGGAAGTTCAGAGACTGACCAGACAGATTACAGCCTTGTCAAAATTCATCTCCAAGTCGTTTGATTGGAGTCATCCATTCTTCAAAGTTCTACGCCGAGCTACTAAGTTTCAATGGGATGCAGAATCCGACAAAGCGCTGGAGGAACTCAAGAGTTATTTAACTTCTTTACCTATACTAGCAAAGCTCATCGTTGGCGAGCCACTTTGGATGTACTTGTCGTCCATAGAGTGAGCGGTCGGATCGGCGTTAGTGCGACAAAATAATGCCGAACAATAGTCGGTGTACTTCTTAAGCCATTTATTGAAAGATGATGGATGCCGCTACACCTATCTTGAGAGGCTAGCATACGGGCTGGTTCTCGCTGCTCGAAAGTTATGCCCTTACTTTCTCTTGGATCCTTAATCATGTTAACTAACAACACACTAGGGAGGGTCCTCCTCAACCAAAGGCGCCCGAGTGGCTAATTAAATGGACTACGGAGCTAAGCGAATTGATATACAATACCAGCCCAGATCGACGATCAAGGCGCAAGACTTAGTTGATTTTATGACTGAAATACAGAATGTCGAGTCATAGGCAACTTGAAAAATATATGTGAATGAGTTATCCACCTGGTGGGGCGGCGGAGTAGGAATACTCTTAATATCACCACTAGAAGACAGGATGCAGCTATTCGTTCGGTTGGACTACCGGGCTACAAATAATGAAGCAGAATACAAAACTTTTATTGTTGGTTTGCAAGCAACTTAGCATGTGGGCGCCGCCAAGGTTCTTATCCGCTCATATTCTCAACTTGCAGCTCAGTAACTCTCAGGTACTTTCGAAATAAATAATGCTAGATTGAAGTTATTGTTGGATCGTTGTAATTCGATAGTGGGGGGGGGGTGGGGGGGGGGGTGAATATCGATTGAAAAATCGTAGAGTAAGTAGAGAAAAAATTGAGAATGAAAAAGTACAATGCTAACACAAACTTTTTTACTTGGTTCGGAGCCTTGGTCGACTCCTACTTTAAGGCCCGTACTCGTTGAGTGCTTTCGTTTAGCAATCCACTAGCAATTTGAATAATTGTTTTACAATTGAAAGTATAGTTGCTTTTAAATAAAGACTACCGACAATAAAAGAAATAAAATCGGGGCGCGTTGTCGGAAGAGCTTTCGCAGCGTTGCAGGAGCGTAGCACAGCAGAGCAATCGTTGGAAGATCTTGTTGTTCGTTGTTCTTTGCTCCAGGCCTCACCCTCCTTATATAGGAGGCTCGGGGCGCCCTGATCCCTTCCGGGCGCCTGGAGTGTGACGTAGCCTGTCCACACATGAAGCTCCACGTGACGATGTGGTTGGGGATAAGTTATGCACTCCGGGCGCTTGGACCCCTTCCGGGCGCCCAGACCACTCTTCTCCAAAAAGACCTTGTCCTGCAAGAAAGAGTTAGTCCAAGGTAAAATACAAATAATAGTATCCTGCAAAATAAGATGCTAAGACACTTATAACAAACAAACAGAGTATTAATTAGATTCCGTCTCCTCGAGATCGGAATCTAATCATGATCTCAATTTAGATTTCCGAAATGGATCTAAGTTGGATCGACGTCTAATGTTCCCTTCCCGGGAACGCGTCTTCATAGTTACTCCCCTCCAGTGACTTACCTTAACTTACCTGTCAGACGCCCGGTCCGCCCTTCGACCTATCTGGACTTCGTGCCAGCTATCTGGTCAGCCCTTTGACCTGGCTGGACTTCGTGTCAAACGTCTGGTCAGCCTGTCAACCCGTCTAAGCTTCATGCCAGCTATCAGGTCAGCCCATCGACCTACCTAGACTTCGTGCCAGAGGTCAGGTCAGCCCTTCGACCCGTCTAGGCTTCTTCTGTGCACTTCGTAGAAGTGTTAGATCAATATGAAACTAACTTAAGCTACTTTGTCATTCATCAAAACTTTAGTTAGACCGTTAGTGCTAATCGCACCAACAGTTATATGCTGAAGCTTTCAAAAAAAAAATTAAAGGTAGGATTCCAAGAGGTGATCGTACAAAAGATCCCCCATCTGGACAATTAATATGTGGACGAGCTAGCCAAGGTAGTAAGTTCTTTAAGTCCTGTAGTGTTGGATAAGCCGATCGAGCAAGTGATGTTGGTAGCTCATATTGAGAGAACAACTAAGAGAGCATCCCCAAGTGATTGGAGGACACCTTTAATCGGGGTTCGTTCGATCGGGCAGTGTGCCTGCTGACCAGGAGCAAGCTCAATTGATTAAAAGAGAATCGGGCAGTTCACATTAATAGGAGACCACTTGTATATCTTGAGGTTATTGCTCAAATGCATCGGACACATGAAGTACACCAAGGCTCTTGTGGCAGTCATCCTGGCGGCCGTTCGCTAGCTTGTAAAATCTTACTAGCTGGATATTTTTAGCCTATCCTGCAAGCAGATACTGCTTAGATAGTGGCAACTTGCTTATCTTGTCAGAAATACTAGAACATACTACACCTAAGAGCTGAAGGTGTCCATTGTCTTTTGCCCGTTCGATCAGTGGAGCATGGATATCGTTGGACAATTTCCCATGGTGACCATTTAGACAAAATTTTTGCTCATAGTTGTGGACTTTTTTTCTAAATTGGTGGAGGTCGAACCGCTCGCCAAGATAACCGAGCAGATGACTATTAAATTCTTATGGCAGAATATCGTGTGTCGGTTCGGCGTTTCTCACAAGCTCGTCTCTAACAATGGAAGACAATTTTAAGGATGGAGGCTTAAAGAGTGGTGTGTCGGATATGGTATGCTGCAGACCTTCACTTCAATAGCCTACCTTCAAAACAATGGTCAGGCGAAAGTCACTAATAGAGAAATCCTTAAAGGACTCAAAACTTGGCTCGATCACTTCAGAGGAAGTTGGGTCAACAAACTTCCAAGTGTATTGTGGGTGTACTGCACCCCTCGAGAAGTCACTGTATAATTCCATTTCACTTGATGTATGGAGGAGAAGCGGTAGTGTCGATCGAAATAGGTGTAAAGTTCGATCGGAGACAATTGTATTATGAAGACAACCCGAGCGACATCTTATGTAATTAGATTTGATTGAAGAAATTGGAGATAAAGCAGCCATTCAGTTAATGGCATATCGACAAATGATGAAGTAGAAATACAATCGGAGGGTGATTCCTAGATCATTCGAGGTTGGTGACTTAGTTTGGAAAAGAGTCAAGCCGGTCGGCGATGTTAGCAAGCTGGAGGTCCCATGGGGTGGACTGTATAAAGTGTTTCAGAGGCTCAACTTGGGATCTTATTATCTACAAGATGAGAATAGAAGGAATATGGAGCGACCTTAGAGCACAAACCATCTGTAGCCCTATCGGGTCAGGTAGTAAGTTTACGATTGAATTTATATAAATTGTAAAAAAATATTTGTTCTATGAATGTAAGAAAGTTTAAATGAAAAATTATTGAGTAATCTAGACTCTTGAGCTGTTTTGCCAAGTTATAAGTGAGCAAAGTCCTCGCGCTAAGTGTCAAAGACTCACACCGTTTGGTCGAGTTTTAAGTGAGTTAAGCTTTCACGCCTCCAGACTCTTGAGCCGTTCGACCAAGTTATAAGTGAGCAAAGTTCTTGCGTTAAGTGTCAAAGAATCTCGCATCGTTCGGCCGAGTTCTAAGTGAGTTAAGCTCTCACACCTTCAAACTCTTGAGTCGTTCGGCCAAGTTATAAGCGAGCAAAGCCCTCGCGCCAAGTGTCAAAGACTCTCGCGATGTTCGACCGAGTTATAAGTAAGCTAAGCATCACGCCTTCACACTCTTGTGTCGTTCGACCAAGTTATAAGCGAGCACAACCCTTGCACCTAAGTTTCAAAGACTCGTACCGTTCGGGTGAGTTATAAGTGAGTTGAGCTCTCACGCCTCTAGACTCTTGAACTGTTCGGCCAAGTTATAAGCGAGCGAAGTCTTCGCTCTCAATATCCTAGAATAACGAGCCGTTCAGCCGAGTTTCAGATAAACTTAGTTCTCATGGCTCATATTGCTCTCATGATAAGTAAATCGAAGAAGTTAAATCTCGGAGACGAAAAGTAAAGGATAACATGAACTAGAACTCTAAAATGTAGAACAGACAAACATCGAGTTAAAGTTAGTAAATTTTTACAAAAAATGCTGCATTGATATAAAAGGAGGTGGATGAAGTTGAAAGAAAATCATGCTAGATCGACGGTAACATCATCTAGGAGCGAATCCACTACCTTCTTCCTCTAGATGAACTTGTCTAAGACCTCGGTGGAAAGGTGGCCGTCCTCCTTCAGCTGCTGAAGGGTCCCATCAATGCCATAATCGAATAATCGGCAGGTCCAATTGGTCAGTATCTGGTTGAAAGCCTCCGAGCGAAGGTACTCGACTTTGAAGGCCTTTAGCCGACCCAACTCTTCCTCCTTGAACATGGTAAATTGGGCCTTGGACGTCTCCAACTTGGTCGTCAGTGATTGCAGCCTGGCATCTTGTTCAGTGATTGTCTGTTGGTGTTCCTCGATTTGGAGCTCACTAGCCATCTGTTCCGCCGTTCGAGTAACTTGCTCTGTAACCAGAGCTGCCTCCACCTCTTCAAGCTTTTTTGTTAGAAGTCAGGCCTCTTTATTTTTTGATGTCCATGTCTTCAATGGCCCGACGCTTCCTAGCATTGGCAAAGTTAATCTTTGACTCAAAATTATGAGCCTGCTTGGTTAGCCAATTGAGTTGAAGGGCTTGGTCGTGATTCTTGTTCTTTTCCACTATCAGCGCTCGCTTGGACCCTAGCAGCTGTTCAGAGGTCTTCTCCAGGTCTTCCTTTAGTTGAGTCACCTCCGCAGTGAGCTGATCGACCATGGCTTGTGAGGCACTCGACGCCCCGGTCGGAGCTTGTAGCTGTCTGTTTTCATGTTCAAGGAAGGCCAGTCTTTGGCACATGGCCAAACTTTCTACCCAGAACTACAAGTAAAAGAAGTCAGTTACGACCGATCGAGAAAAACAAATAAGAAATTCTAGATAAGCTTACTCCAGTGGATTTCTGACTAAAGTTGTCAGCAAGCTCCTCGGGCGAAATTAACGCCGCCCTAGCCCTAGCATTTGCCCAGGTCTAGGTTAGCGGACCTTGTATCCTGATCTAGTGTTCTGGGAAGCATGACTTGGCATCTTCCAGATGGTCATAAGTAGAGCTGTCAGACGGGCCAGCCCGTGGCGGGCTAACCATTTGGCGAGACGGGGTGGACCAACCCGCCAACTTGGCGGGTTGAGAAATTTCCAACCCAACCCATTCTAAGGCGGGTTGCGGGTTTGGCGGGCCAACCCGCGAACCCATAAAAATTTTTAAAAAAATTAGAAAATATTTCATATCTTCAACATTTTACTTCGAAAAAATTTTCTACAATTAAATGTATACATAAACATATATTTTAAATATAAATGAACACAAACGAGTACTTATGTTGGATGAAAAGTACTATTTTTATTTCAAAATTATAACAAAAAATGATAATAAATTGGTCTAAAACTTAACTTACATATGTTTTTCAACCCGCGGGCCAACCCAAGCCCGAGCGGGCCGACCCGCGCGGGTCGCGGGCCTAGGCGGATCGGCCTACGACGGACTTGCGTTGATAAAATTCCAACCCAACCCGCTTAAATTGTTTGGCGGGGCGGGTCAACCCGACGGGCCCAACCCAAATTGACGACTCTAGTCATAAGTTGGTAATTTGATGATGATCATAATATGCCTATGGCCGCTCAGGTCTGAAGGCTCCGAAGTAGCCTTGCCCTTGGACTTGGACATTGTGGAGAAACGAATAATTGAAGTAGGGGCCGCCGGATCGGTTGGTGGCAGCATCAGGTAGGAAATCGGCAGCACTATCGTCGTCCCAGCTGGCAGCTTGGATAAGGAAGGGGTCCGATCGGACGATGGCGGTGTCAGCAGGTCGTCCGTCCTCTCAAGGACGGTGGATGAAGAGCTTGTTGGGGCAATTTTCCTAGGTCAAGGTTGACCAGTTTGACTAAGCTTGAGTTGAGTCAAGCTTGAGTCAGGATTTGAGGTTTGATGTTTGACAATATAAGGAGATTGTTGGAGCAATCATCTGGTTGTGGAGATGGTCAAAGGATTGACCAGATTGATGAGAATACAAGTCAAGTAGGTCAAGGTTGACAGGAGACTTGACTGGGTAAGTCCTAATTGCAGGTTAGACATTTGGAAAGTCTTGATGAGGAGCCAGACAATTGGAAAGTCCTGGTGAGAAGCTAGGCAAGTGGAAAGTCCTGGTGAGGAGCCAAACAGTTGGAAAGTCCAAGTGTGATATTGGCAAAGGAGAAATTCCTGGTGAGGACCAGGCAATTGGAAAGTACAAGTGTGATCTTGGCAAAGAGTGTAAGTCCAAGCATATGGTCTTGGCAAGGTAAGTCCTGGTATGACTTGGCAAGGAAGACCCAACAACTAGGATGACGCCGAAGGAAGCTCCTGAAGGCAAGACGTGAAGGATGAGGAGATATCCGAGGGACGTAAGGCTGATGGAGGAGGCTAGAAGGCTAGTTCGAGGTTGGTCGGGTGTGGCCAAATGCTAGGCATGGAGACCCAACAGGTCACGGTTGACTGGAAGTTGTGTTTGAGACTTTGGACTTGAGTTTGAGTCAAGTTCAAAGTGTTCAATCGATCGGGCGATCGATTGAATAGGGTCCAAATCGATCGGTCGATCGATTTGGACTATGTTGCGATTGTGGGAAGGCTCAATCGATCGACCTATCGATTGGGATATGAAATCGCAAGCATAGAGGCTTTCCCAATCGATCGGGCGATCGATTGGGAGCTGCCAATCGATCGGTCGATCGATTAGGCAGCAGAAGCTCTCACACGGATATGAGAGCAAAGAAAGGTTCTGAATCGATCGGGCGATCGATTCAGGAAGTCCCAATCGATCGGGCGATCGATTGGGAAGTGACCATTGCGCAAGATGCAGGTGATGGACAGCTGCGATGGAGCGGTGTTGACGTTGCAATCGATTGGGGATGAATTTAATCGATTGAGAGCATTGTTTAAAGCCTGGGCGGAGCATTTTCTTCTCCAAATTTTTGCAATCTTCTTCCTGCGATTTTTCAGCGATCTTTAGCGACTTTCTCCGATTTTCACCGCCAGTTCTTGAAGGCTCTTGGGAGTGTTCTCTCAAGGTTCAAGAGACAACAACAAGCAACAAGTAAGCAAAAAGAAGGGTGTATTGTAGTTATATCGTGTATTTTATTCTTGTGTGAGTTGTGTTGTTATGTGTGGATTTGTACGAGGCTTCTCCGCCTCCGACTGCGACTGAGAAAGAGTTGTTCATAGTGGAGGAGCATGTCGTGTGTGGATCCTTGGATTAGTCACCGCTTTTTGAGGTGGATATCAAGTAAATCTTAGTTGTTAGCATTGTGAGTGTTTGTCTTCGAGTATTCCGCTGCACAACAACAAGACGAAGCAAACTGACCCAAGCGCGACGAAACGCTATTCACCCCCCTCTAGCGGGCACATCGGTCCCAATAATTGGTATCAGAGTGAGGTCGCTCTTCTACGGACTAACCGCCAAGAGAGCAAGAAGCTAGAGGAAGATGAAGATGGAGATTGAAGGACTGCTCGGATGGGATATCCGAATTCCACCTCCGTACGACAAAGAAGACTTCAATTATTGGAGGACGTGGTTGGAGACATGGTTTCAAATGGATTAGAACTAATGGGTTGCATTGGAAGACCCATTTGAAGCCCCTAAAGATAAAAAGGGGAAACACCTCCGACCTCGACATTGGAGCGAGGAGCAACGGGAGCAAGCGGAGGTGGATAAGGAGGTAACAAAAATCTTGTTAAATTTATTACCTTCTAATATCATTGTGAGTGTAGGTGAATGCACAAGTGCATGTGATCTTTGGAAAAAAAATCATTGCCTATCATGAAGACCTATCACAATTCCAAGGAGTAGAGGAGCCTAAGGAGAAAGGCTCATTGGTCCAAGACGAGAAGGACCAATCCGATGTTGATATAAGGTCAACATTCGAGGAGAAGAAGGAAGAAGATGAGAGATCTTCTACATCTTCAAGAGAGGAAGAGGTGGAAGTATCCACATCCTCAAGAGTTGAAGAGGTGGAAGCACCTACATCCTTAAAAGGAGAAGAAGAAGATGATGATGATGCAACCTCCACAATTCAAGCTACATGAAATGGAGAATCAAGCATCATCCCTACAAGAAAAGATATAAAAACTTTAATTGTAAAAGATAAAAATCATATCATTTGCTTTGAGTGTAGGGAGCATGGGCACTACAAGAGCAAGTGTTTTAAGTTGGCCAAGAAGAAGAGCCAAGTAGCACTCAAGGGCAAGGAGAAGCCCAAGGAGACAATCCCCACAACAAAGAAGAGCAAGAAACACATTGTGTGTTTCTTGTGCAACCAAAATGGACATTATCGAAGTCAATGTCCAAAGGGGAAGAAAACAACCAAAGTCAAAGGAGGAATCACAAGTCTAGGGGGAGCTTCCAAGGTAAAAACCAAGGTATCATTTAATGAATCCATTCCTTTGACACATGATAAAAAGCATGCTAGAAATAATCCTTATCATTTTAATGCGAATTATCATGAAAGTAGGAAGCATGATGGCACTAAGGATAAATATATTCTTCCTCATGCTAGAACTACCACACCTAAGTTTAGGAAGGTAGATAGTATCTTAGGCAATAACTCTAAGGATTATAGATATATGCCAAAATATAGAAATGCTCATAGGGGTCAAGAAAAATCCAAATCTATGGATTTAATAACGGAGAACCAAGTCTTGAGGTCAAAACTTGATAACTTAGAAAGGAACTTAGCAAGAATGAAAAATATTTTTAAGGGTCAAAATGAGCAAACCCTAGGGATTATTAGACAAGAGCCATTCAATGACTATAGAGGTTTGGGATACAAACCTAAAGTCAAGAAGGATGTGACTTCTTTTCATAGGGTTCCATATAGTTATGGGACCAACCCTAGGTGTAAAGGTCAAGTCAAGGATACTAGGGAAGGAATCCCTAAAGGTTCTTTTGGCAAGACCAATGTGACTAAGACTTCTAAGAAGTCTAACAAAATCACAAAGAAGGTCACAAGGGAGGTCATCTCTAAAGTTGATCTAGTAAAGGTGACTAAGGCTCCAAAAATGCCAAATAAAGTCACAAAGAAAGTTACAAGGGAAGTTATTCCTAGGAGTGACCTAATAGAAGTGACCAAGGCTTCTAAGAAACCTAGAAAGGTCCTTAGGAATGTGACTATGGAAGTTATCCGTAGTGAGTACCTAAAGCATCCAAGGAGCACCAATATGTTTTGGGTTCTTAGGAGCATATTCTCTACACCCTAGATGGGTCTAGAGAGTGTCAACTCTATTTGGAAGGGTAGTGAACCCAACCTTGATAAAGTTAACACTTGAGAGCATTTTCAAGGTTATTGTTAACCTTTGAAAATGAAAAGGATTATTGGGTTACTCTTTGAAAGAGTGATATATGTGCCAAAATTTGAAGAGTTGAACTTAATCTAAATTGGCATACTTAAGAAAAGTATAAGAAAAATTGAGTTAGAATTTTGATACTTTCTTAAGGAATTAAGAGAAAACTTATGCTTTAATCAAATATGATTAAACCTTGAAGAGCAAAAAGGTGCCAAGTTTTGAAGATTTGAAATTAGGTTAAATTGGCACACTTGGGATGCAAAAGAAATGCCAAATTGGGAATTTGGCATTTTCTTATGGAATTAAGGGAAATGTAACCTTAATCCAAATTGTCACTCTTAGAAAGAATAAAATGTGCCAAATAAACTTTGAGGATTTAATTTTTAATTTCAATTGGCACAAATAAAAAGGGTAGAAGAAATGTGAAGTTGGGTTTTGACATTTCCTTAAGAAATAGGCAATCTAGGTTAATTTTAAGGTTTAGCTAAGAATTAAAGATACTTAGATAGATTATCTAGATATATTTTACTTATGCTAAAAATGTCATGATTGATTGTCTATCATATGTCATGACATCATGTGTTGCATTCATTTCTATTATGAAAAATATAAAAATATCATGTCATGTCATACATACATCATGTAGCTATAGCTTGCTTTTCATTTTGAAAATTGCTTATTTTGATGTATGTCATGTAACATCATGCATTATGTTAATTCCCTTGCTATTAAGGACAAAAGACATTTATCATGAATGGTAAATATCTCAACAAGTGGGATGACACCAAGTGATATCCTAGGTGGATGATCATAAGTTTCATAATGCCTAGATAGTTATGCATGATCCTTTAGTTTAGGACAAAACCAAATATACATCTCACAAAGAACCATAAGGTGACTTGTATGTGTTTTAGTATACATTAGATACAAGTGAGATGTTAAGATGGTGAACAAAACTTAAGATATTGATTTAGTGCATTTGGTTGAGTTTTAGGTTCATCAAAACACATAGTTATGTGTTTTCCAATCATTGGGAAAGTTAATGTACAAGTCATGTGCATTGAGCCCAAAGAACATGGTTGGATATTGGTTTTTAAAATGTTTTTTAAAAATGCTTTTGAAAACCTTGGTGAAGATTATCTTTTGATAGTATTCATCATTGAAAAGTTAGACATAAACTAGGAGAAAACATTGAAGTTTTCAAGAGTTTTCAAATTTATGTCAATCTTTGAAAATAGGAAGTATTTTCATAGAAAATTATTTTTCCTTGATAGAATATACCCTAAATAATGTCTACATGAGTTTTCATGATTTTTAGAGGTTTGTAGAATGTTTGGGGAGTTTCTGAAGTCTGCTGAAATTGAATTTTAGATAAATCAGAAACTCAATCGATTAGCCGATCGATTGTAATGGTTTTAATCGATCGGTCTATCGATTGGAAAGCCAATTCCCATGAACAGAGAGTCAGTGGATCGATCAGCCGATCGATTCGGAGGGAATTTCTACATGTAGTATTTTGTGGAATCGATCAATGGATCGATTGAAGTGATTTCAATCGATTGAGTCCCAACTTCAATCGATTGGGAAGTCTGATTTTGGCCTGAAAAACCTGATTTCAGCACTTTAAGCCACTTCAAGTTCCAATAACCATTCCAAATTCCTTGGAATACATTTGTATACATTTAGAGGGAGCTTTCTTGATGAAAACATGTATGAATTGGTTAAGATAAATCAAAGTGAAGTTTAGGATGGGGTTTAGTTTCAATTTCGAACTTTGGAATCTCAAAACTTTAAGTTTTGGTTTTCAAGGGGCATTAACCATTCCTAACCTTTTGGAATACACTTGTATACATTTAGGGGGAATTTTCATGATGCAATCAAGTATGGATTGGTTAAGGTAGACTTAGGTGAAGTTCAGGTTGAGGTTTAGTTTTATTATTGAATTTTGAATCTCAAAACTTCAAGTTTTGGTTTTCCTAACTATTTAGGAACTCCAAGTCATTGTTGATGTAATGACAGAAGTTTGACCATATTTTTAGGGGGCGTTACTTCTTGAATGCATGAAAATATACTTTCAAGGACCTTGAAAGGGGGTTAAACCTTCGTGATGGATAATACTCAGGGTCGAGTATTGAGGAACAATGGAAGATTGGTTATCTTCATTACTAGGATGATAAATGCTCTCAGATGAGTATTGTGGAGTAGATTACTACTCAAGGGGGAGCATTGGATTAATGAAGGGAATCGGACCTTCATTGGTAAAGTGAAAAATGCTCTTGGATGAGCATTGAGAAGAAGATTACTGCTCAAGGGGGAGCATTGAATACAATGAATGGGAGTTTCATTGGGAAGTTTATGCATGCTCTAGGATGAGTATTGTGAAGTGAAGTAGAGCTCAAGGGGGAGCTTTGGCGGCAATGAAGAATATGAGATATTCATTGTGGGGTTGTTAACAACATATGAGGTTGTAAACAACGTAGAGTTAACTCTTATGGAGAAGATTTTGTTTTCAGTTTTTGATGTGTGACAAATGGGGAGAATGGAAGGTTAAGTTAGGCCTTCATCCCAAGCAGGGGGAGTTTACCCTCTAGGAAAGGGAGAGAATGAAGGAAACCTTCATTCATGCCTTGTCATGAAAGAGGTTAAGGTTATGAGATTTAGCCTTGTGATAAAGAAGAGGTTAAGGCTATAGGATTTAGTAGTCTTGGTATAAAGAAGAGGTTAAGGCTATGAGATTTAGCCTTGTGATAAAAAAGAGGTTAAGGCTATGAGATTTAGCCTTGTGATAAAAAAGAGGTTAAGGCTATGAGATTTAGCCTTGTGATAAAAAAGAGGTTAAGGCTATGAGATTTAGCCTTGGTATAAAGAAGAGGTTAAGACTATGAGATTTAGTCTAACTTAGAGGTATTGTCAAACATCAAAAAGGGGGAGATTGTTGGGGCAATTTCCCTAGGTCAAGATTGACCAGTTTGACTAAGCTTGAGTTGAGTCAAGTTTGAGTCAGGATTTGAGTTTTGATGTTTGACAATATAAGGAGATTGCTGGAGCAATCGTTCGGTTGTGGAGATGGTCAAAAGATTGACCAGGTTGATGAGAATACAAGTCAAGTAGGTCAAGGTTAACAGGAGACTTGACTGGGTAAGTCCTAACTGGAGGTTAGGCATTTAGAAAGTCCTGGTGAGGAGTCAGGCAATTGGAAAGTCTTGGTGAGGAGCCAGGCAAGTGGAAAGTCCTGGTGAGGAGCCAAACAGTTGGAAAGTCCAAGTGTGATCTTGGCAAAGGAGAAAGTCCTGGTGAGGAGCCAGGCAATTGGAAAGTCCAAGTGTGATCTTGGCAAAGGGTGTAAGTCCAAGCATGTGCTCTTGGCAAGGTAAGTCCTGGTATGACTTGGCAAGGAAGACCCAACAACTAGGATGAGGCCGAAGGAAGCTCCTGAAGGCAAGGCGTGAAGGATGGGGAGATATCCGAGGGACGCAAGGCTGATAGAGGAGGCTAGAAGGCTAGTTCGAGGTTGGTCGGGTGTGGACAAATGCTAGGCATGGAGACCCAACAGGTCATGGTTAATTGGAAGTTAGATTTGAGACTTTGGACTTGAGTTTGAGTCAAGTTCAGAGTGTTCAATTGATCGGGCGATCGATTGAATAGGGTCCAAATCGATCGGTCGATCGATTTGGACTGTGCTGCGATTATGGGAAGGCTCAATCGATCGACCGATCGATTTCGATATAAAATCGCAAGCACAAAGGCTTTCCCAATCGATCAGGTGATCGATTGGGAGCTGTCAATCGATTAGTCGATCAATTGGGCAGCAGAAGCTCTCACACGGATGCGATAGCACAGAAAGGTTCTGAATCGATCAGGCGATCGATTTAGGAAGTTCCAATCGATCGGTCGATCGATTGGGAAGTGACCGTTGCGCAGAATGCAGGTGATGGGCGACTGCGATGGAGCGGTGCTGACGTGGCAATCGATTAGGGATGAATTCAATCGATTTGGAGCACTATTTAAAGCCTGGACGAAGCGTTTTCTTTGCCAAATTTTTGTAATCTTCTTCCTGCGATTTTTCGGCGATCTTCAGAGACTTTCTCCGATCTTCACCGCTAGTTCTTGAAGGCTCTTGGAAGTGTTCTCTCAAGGTTCAAGAGGCAACAACAAACAACAAGTACGCAAGAAGAACGGTGTACTGTAGTTATATCGTGTATTTTCTTCTTGTGTGAGTTGTGTTGTTGTGTGTGGATTTGTACGAGGCTTCTCCGCCTCCGATTGCGACCGAAAATGAGTTGTTCATAGTGGAGGAGCGTGTCGTGTGTGGATCCTTGGATTAGTCACCTCTTCTTGAGGTGGATACCAAGTAAATCCTAGTTGTTAGCATTGTGAGTGTTTGTCTTCGAGTATTCCGCTGCACAACAACAAGATGAAGCAAACCGACGCAAGCGCGACGAAACGCTATTCACTCCCCCTCTAGCGGGCGCATAGGTCCCAACAAAGCTCTCGCCCCACTCGGATGGTGGTCGAGGAGCTGATGCGACTGTAAGAGCCAAGATCTCCTGGACCACTTTTGTGGTCCAAGGGATGTGCCATTCGTATTTACGGCCGGATCGTGATCGCGATCCGACCACAAATGGTTGCGATCCCTTCCTGGGTTTATCGTCCCCACCAGATATAGTTTTTGTTCGGAGCGGGCGGCCTTCGGCCACCCAGAGGATACCCTCGCTCGACGCCTAGTAACCTGGCCACTTATCCGCCACCGGAGGCCTCCGGGCGTCCTCCGGCCGCCCGCTCCGAACAAAAATTATAACCTGATAGGGGCGATGACCCCAAGAAGGGATCACAACAATTTGCGGATGGATTGTGGCCACGATCCAACCGTAAATACGAGTGGCACATCTCCTGGACCACAAAAAAATGGTCCGGGAGATCTGTGCTCCGACTGTAGAAGGTTGCGGATTTGAGGCCTCTGAGTGGGAGGAAGCCTTCGATCAGAGCCTCTTACTGTGTTGGCGCTAGATCAGGGGCTCGTCGGAGGTGGTTGACTCGGAAGGAACTGCTACTGGGACCATGGAGGGCCAGGCGGGTGAAAACTTGCCTGTGGTAGCCGAGGAGCTGCTTCACGCTGCTCAGGTTGCTTCTCTGATCTGCTCCTCTGATGTGCCGACCGGCAAGCGCCCACTGCTTTCCAGTTTGACATCCCCCTTAGCGTTGATCTCAGCATCAGTTAGCTTGCCCCTGTCGCTCAATATTGACTTAAACATAACTTGGGCTGCAAAAGAGAAAAAGAAATTTATTAGATTTAAAAACGACAGAGAGACAAATGATTTGCCAAAGGAGTCGAGCAACCGAGCTTGGATGAGACTCAGCCTAAACATATACAGAATGCCCTCCAACAATAACTTGTGGATGCGATATTTCTAACCCACCAGGTACGCGGTTGCTTGGAGATAGGTTGGCTCCCATCGATATTTTTCCAGTGCAGGGGATTTTGGCAGCTTCATTTGCCAGTCGGTTGGGAAAGCAGGTCGGTCGGGAAGTCGGACAAAGAAGTAGTGATCCTTCTAGTCCTTATTAGATATGGATATCTTTTCAAAGTATACGACGCTCCCTCGGGCCTAGAAGAGGAAGGTGCCTGGTTCGGATAGTTTTGGGTAGTAAAAATAGTGGAAAATGCGGGGCAAAAGAGGAATTCCGTATACACGGAACAATATCACAACCCTGCATAACCTAAATGAATTAGGTACCAACTGTTGCAAGGGAATGTGGAAATACCTATAAATTTCAGAAAAGAATGGGTGAATAGGAAATCACAGATCGACATAGACTTGGTCTTTGAAGAAAGAAAGAAAGTCGTCTGGAGGCGTATGAGGGCTAGCATAGGCGAAAGGGATTGCGATTTGATAGTCGTCGGGAATATCATAGGTCATCTTCATTTGATCGACCTCATCATCGTTAAAATCGGACGCAGTGGAGGTAAACCACAACTCGAGGACAACCGGGGGTGGAGAAGGAGAATGCACCATGAGACAGAAGATAGATATCGAAGATCTAAAGGGAGAAAGGCAAAGGGACTTACTAGAGGAAGATCATCGGTGAGGAGCAGAAGGCAGGAAGCAAGGAAGACGAAGACGAGAATGAAAAAGCGATAAGGCGACGAAAGAAATTAAGAGTTTAAAAACCCTGTTGATGATTGCCCTGAGCCGTCTAATTAAATCCTTTGGAAAGCAAGATTTAATCTTAGTCGTTAAATTTGAAAAGGCAGCTATCACATTAGATCATAATAGTCACATGTCACATCACACATGTGACTGCAGCAGATCGTGACACGTGGCATTCAGCCACAGGTGACATTTAATGAGGACTGGAGGCGTATGATTAAAAGGTATGGTCGGTATGCTTTACATTAATGGCCAAGGATTTGAGCGATTTCTAAGAAATCATGGTGACGTCAACAACAATTAAAAGGCACTAAGTATAAGTGGTCGCTCGGAAAAGAGATTAGAAAGAAGTTAAAAAAAAAAGAGTAAGTGTTGTTCCTGTAGGATCTAAGCGGCATCAGCCTCAGAGTATGAGTGGCCTCTTGGAAAAGAGATCAGAAAGAAGTTAAAATATGACTAAGTGTCGTTCCCGTAGGATCCGAGCGGCATCAATCTTGAAGTATGAGTGGTCGATTGGGAGAAAGATTAGAAAGAAGTTAACAAGCGCCTAAGTATCGTCCATGTCATAGCCGAGCAACGTCTTTAAATCCTAGTACGTATGGTCGGGGAGAAATCAGCTTCCTAACGAGTAGCAGGAATAATGAGTGCATAGCTGAGCAGTGACTCTAAACCCTAGACACCCAACCGGGAAGAAGAGTTACAGAACATACTAATTGTCCAGTCAGTCGGATTTGCAGTCTCCCTCAACTAAATTTGAGGGGAAGACTTGTGATACGATGATGAAGAGAGCCCCCAAGAAAGAGGGGTCAAAGTGGGAAAGAGTGGCTAACGTGGAGGTCAAAATCAAAATAGTTAAAAGCTCAGGTCCATAGATCAGGCGAAGTTGATCGAATTGACCCTCAATGCCAGTCGGACGTGGCCGTCCGGATGGTCATCCTCTGAAAACTTGCGACTGGTGTCAAGAGCCAAATAGTAAATCTCCCGAACCACTGCTCCTGCCGACCATACAACATGTCCGATCAAACAAAAGGTAGCCCTTCGACAACAGGAAAGCCGAGTGAAGGAAAATAGTTCTGTTCAGTACGACCGAGCTGGGACATCTCCGTCGAGTGGCTTCCGGTCAGCCTATAGTGGGACCCATCTACATATCTCATCGTACTCTTTTGGAAGTTTGTGCCACTGACAACAGAGCATGTCCAACAAACATATTGTACTTTAAAAGCTTCCAGCTTGTCACATCAAAGATTTCTGTGCTTACTTAAGGAAAGACATCATATATGTGCTCACTTAAGGAAAGACATCAGAGATTTTTGTGCTCACTTAAGGAAAGACAACAGTGACACTTTTTTGACTTATCTTTTCCTATGACACTTTAGTAAACGTGCATACGCTGTGAGATGCGTGCACAGACATTAGAGTGATAATATAAAAGGGGGTTTCTAACCACAGGCGAAAGTATGTAATATCTTCTTATTCTATACACTCTAGATACTGTTCATACTGTTCCTCTCCATTGAGTCGAGGATTGACTTGAGTGTCAGAGGGCTAACGCTGGGAACCTTTTCTCGGTCTGACACTAATATTCCTGATTTTATAAGACAGCGAGGAGTCTCCATCAAATCAACCGTAGAATTACAATTTTAGCCTATCATATTCTAATCTTTTAGACAGGATAACATGAAAGATTGTATCTGGGTAACTCATTTGTTGAAAAAATTATAGTCTTTCTTTGTCATTGTTCAACACCCTTGTCTTTCACAACTTCAATGGAATGGTCAGAAGGGATGCGATGACGGTAGACGACGGTAACTCGATGTTAATAGGCGGCGATGATGGTAGACGACGGTAACTCGATGTTAATACTTTCATTGAGTGATCGAGTAACAGTGAATGATGGTGTGTTAATAATGTGCACATGGAAGAGGAGTGAAACCAGTGGGGATCAATGCAGTGACCAAGCAGTTGGAATCCTAATTGATGAGATCGGGACCATGGTTCGTTTTGGATCTTCTAAATTATTTCGGCAATAGATTCAGGCCGATTTTTGTCTTATCCTTCCATAACAAATTTCATTCTCATTTTTTTTAAAAATGGTAGAATTAATAAAGATTTCTTTTTTAATTTATCTTTGTAGTTGAAAACTTGATTAAGACTTTTTTTATCTAACCATTAGGAATTAATAGAAAAGGTAAATCTCTAATGATATAAGAGATCTGGCTCGGTTATTAATAGAGTGTTTAAAATATTATTTTTTGCATCATACTTTATACGATAAAACCAACTTTACAATATAAGGGGTAAAATAAAAAATCCAAAGAGTATGGTAGGTGAAGTGAATTATTTTCCAACAGCAGTTAGAGAGAGATCTTGCCCTTTTTATATTTTGGACCCTACGCATTTCAAAATCACTGTCAGAGTTAAATTCTCGAGGGAACGAACTCTCACCAAGTGCATTGATGTTTTGGACTGTTTAGATTTGGCGAGCACAGCTCGACCAAATGATCCAACCCATCCATTACTTTGAACATGTCGAGCCAAGTCTGGTCGTGATCGGTCTGACCCATTTAATAGATCAGCTGAACGTGTGTAAACCCCCTTCATCCTAGTTTTTCCCCAATTTAGACGGTTCATGGACATTACTATTTGATATATGATCCTGTCTAGAATCTGAATCAGACGAAGGCCGGATGAGCTGTCGTTAGTGTTGACGGAGAGGCGACTATGACACCCTTATCGTACGTGCCCCGGAGAATAGATCCCCATGTGGCGCTGACGGACGGAGGTAACTAAGCCAACGGTACTTGAGTTCTGCACACACTCAGACAAGCACACGGAACGTTAGAGGTCAGAAATCAGAGAAAAAGTCCCAGGAGCAGGCCCTCCGACGCTCAAGTCAGGTACTTTTTCATCAGAAGAACAGTGTACGAAGGAGAAAGAAAAGCAGAAGATAAGTACAAATATGCGAGAGAGAGTACCTGCTCAAGGGAGAGGACCTTTCCTTTTATATGGTCGTGCATACCTCTGGAGCCTGACCGATGTCAGAGTATGCCAGATGTCAGGCCTTATAGGGTGATGGAGGACGCGTGGTACCCTTCTATGGGACGGAAGAAGATTCCACTCGCAGATGATAGTCGACCCTTGGAATATTCCCTGACATACAACAATTATTATCTGACAGTCAGTTACGATTCCATGACCTTGTTGTCACTTAGTGCCTTCTGTCCCGCTCGAGTATGATTAGGGGCAACTCGGGATGATCTGTCAGGTATAACATTTGACCTAAGTCTTGAGGGGCAGGGAGAGCCGTGGTGAGATCACTCAAGAGCTGACCGAGAGTTGGCCTACTAGGAGAACCAGGCCTGGATATGTAGACCAAGCTGGGAAAACCCGACCAGTGGATCAGGTCAAGCATTACCCTCGGTTGCATATTATGTCTCAAAT
This sequence comes from Zingiber officinale, assembly GCF_018446385.1. Lineage (NCBI taxonomy): Eukaryota > Viridiplantae > Streptophyta > Magnoliopsida > Zingiberales > Zingiberaceae > Zingiber > Zingiber officinale. The sequence continues at coordinate 95,406,123 of NC_055994.1, read as the reverse complement.
TTGGGATCCTAATCTACAAGCATTCAATCGGGAATTATGCAACTATGCGACTAATGACGTCAGATAGTCCCCCTTCTTCTTTCCCTAACTGCTGACTGTCACATCCTCCTAACTTATGACCACCACGTCTCCTTGACTTCTGACTGCCACATCCCCTTAACTTCTAACTGTCACGTCTCCTTGACTTCTAATTGCCACGTCTCCTTGACTTCCGACGGTCGGGCCCTACCATTATGCACCGTATCACAAGGTGTTGACGGAGAGGCGACCATGACACCCTTATCGTACGTGCCCCAGAGAATGGACCCCCACGTGGCGTTGACGGACGACAGTAACTAAGCCGGTGGAACTTGAGCTCTGTGCACACTCAGACAAATACACGGAATGTTAAAGGCTAGAAACCAGGAAAAAGTCCCTAGAGTAGATCCTCCGACGCTCAAGTCAGATATTTTTTTCCCCAGAAGAACAATGTACGAAGAAGAAAGAAAAGTAGAAGACAAGTGCAAATATGCGAGAGAGCTTACCTGCTCAAGGGAGAGTACCTCCTTTTTTATATGACCGTGTGTACATCTGGAGCCTGACCGATGTCAAAGAATGTCGAGTGTCAGGCCTTGTAGGGCGATGGAGGACGCATGACACCCTTCTATGGGACAGAAGAAGGTTCCACTCATAGATGATAATCGACCCTTGGAATATTCCCTGACATACAGTAATTATTCTCTGACAAGTAGTTACGATTCCATGATCTTGTTGTCACTTAGCACATTCTCTCCCGCCTGGGTATGACTGGGGGCAGCTCGGGATGATCTGTTAGGTATAACATTTGGCCTAAGTCTTGAGGGACAGGGAGAGTGATGGTGAGATTACTCAAGAGTTGATCGGGAGTTGGCCTACTAGGAGAACCAGGTCTAGATATGTAGACCGAGCTGGGAAAATCCAACCAGTCGGATCAGGTCAGGCATTACCCCCGGTTGCATATTATGTCTCGGATTTGGGATCCTGATCTATATGCACTCGATCGGGAATTATGCGACTATGCGACTGATGACGTCAGGTGATCCCCCTTCTTCTTTTTCTAACTATTGACTGTCACGTCCTCATAACTTCTGTCCGTCATGTCTTCTTGACTTCTAACTACCACATCCCCTTGACTTCTGACTGCCACATCCCCTTGACTTCTGACTGTCATGTCTCCTTGACTCCCGACGGCATGACTCCTCTGTGAAGTGTGTGACACCCCCTGGACTCTCCGTCAGTTCCACTACTTCTTTACCTCTCGTCGTCATAACGAAGGTCTTTTTCATCTCCAACCTTGCACTTGTACTACCTTTTTCGCTCCCCTCCCATCCTCAGAATAAGAATGGAAGGAGAAATATTTTTTCGTATGTTTCCCCATTGCCATGGAGTGGCTTACCCAATGATGATCAGCTTTTCCTTCGACGCCCTATTTAGGAGATTTCCTGACATACCCTAACTTTTGGAGGCCTTCGCGCAACTGGCAGGTTGGCGCTTTGACTTAATCATGCTTCTGACAAAAGACATGTTGTTTATGTTCAGGTTGAGTCGCATCCCTTCAGAGCTACCACACTCTTTAGGTAAGGCTTACTCTACCCTGACTTGTCTTTGCCCTCCTACTCTGATTCTGGTGCTCTCTTGCAGTGAATACTCTTACTCGAGCATCCTTGACCTGGCCTCTTCCCTTGAGCGATTTGGAAATAAACCGTCGGGGACGCATCATTTTGGATAGGAGGGGTCTATCTCATTCTGCTCTGTTTGCTCTAGGGGTGGCTGCCTCAACTGCTCCCCGTCCGGCCGCTCAAGTAACCCCGCATGTTCATCCTATTCCTAGATCTGTAAGGCACGCTCCTCCAACTCCTCTTGCTCATCGACCTAGGACCCCATCAGAGGAGTCAGACTCAGACGAACAACCACTTTCGCGCAAGCCAAGACGCAGACCTATGGGACCCGGTGTAGTATCTAAGGCCCAGACTGCCACTTTATCGTCCTGACCGACTTCTGCTTCCGTTGTCGATCCACAACTCTCGAGCGACCCTATTATGCCACCCAGAGTGTGGACAGGAGCTGAGCGAGGGAAGGCCTCGGTCGTTAAAGAAGAGATCGATCTGAGATGGAAATATAGATCCAGCGCCCTAATCAAACCTTCTTCCCCTCGACTGACCCCTTCCTCTTTACACGACCCTTCCATTCATCCTAGGCCCACCTCTTTTTCACCTGACCCCTCTACTCAACTAGGATCTGCTTCTACCCAACTTGGTCCCTCTACTTAATCAGGGACTACCTCTTCTCAACCTGTCCCTAGCGGGACTACTCTCGACTCCTCCCAATATCTCTATTCCTGCTTTCATGCTACTCTGCCCACAGAGTGGGGATTACGTCGCTATCTTGCTACCCCTGCTTGCCCTATCCTACTACAGGGTCGACTAGCAACTCAATGGGAGCAGACTATGAAGGCGATGGATACCTTCTTACTGCCTGCCCTAGTAGACATGTCCTCTGAAACTACCACTACGGTAAGCTTCTGCTTCCTCTTACGGCTTCCCTCCTCTTATTCTAACTTTCTGTTCTTACTTTCCTATTACTATGAATAGATGTTTGCCCAATCACTCTGCTTAAATAAGACGTTCTTGCATATACATCGATTGAATAAGATCTTAAAGGATCAAGTTGCTGACCTAGAGTCTCAAATCTCTGACCCTGCTTCAATCATGTCCCAATTAAAGGCAGAGGTGGAGACCTTAAAGAAGGTGAATGCCTCCTACGAACAAACCTTGGGGGAGGCCCAACTAGAGATTGACCATCTCCGAGATGACAAAAATAGACTTGAAGTTCTCCTATAGTCATCTGAGGCTAAGTGTCAAGAGGAGATTCCCCTCAAGGATAAGACACAATCAGAACTAATTCAGCAAGCTATAGCTCTGGAGGACTTTAAAATTATGCATAAGCAAGAGATGGACCGCCTGACCCAGGAGCTGGACTCCAAGGACATGTTTCTTATAGACCAGAGACGGGATCTGGAGTCTCAATCAACAGAGCTGAGCTCCTTGCAGGCAGAGCTATCTCAGGCCCAATCCGCCCTATTTAGCTCCATTATGGCCTTAGAGATTTATAAGGCCGGGGAGAGCGATCGTTTACAAGCGAGCTAGGAAGAATATTTACGCTCTTCAAAATTTGGCTCGTAAGCGGGGGATTGCTTCGTCAGATTTGTGGCTTATGGTGTGGTAGGAGCACTCCAACAACTTAAGGAGGGAGGGTATCTGCCCCTCGATCCTCCTGAGGACTTTCTGGATCATCGTCAGATCCTCAAAGAGATGCCCGATGATATATTCTCAGAATTTAAATAACCCTTCTTATTGTACATAAACATCTGCCCATTGTACCTTATAAAAATTAATTTTCACTATCCTTGCTATTATTTCCTTTTTAGATTTTATGCCTTTTCCTTAGCCCTTACTCAGTGGAGCTTGAGCTGTTTAGCCCTAGCACGGGGACTTGAGCAGGTCCTAAAGAAGATTTGTGCATGTTCTAGACTAAGTTATCTTGACCAGGCATTTCATGCCCGACCGGTTATGTTGTCCCGATCTAAAATCTTACAAAGGAGTGATTCACTTAAGTATAATAGGGCTGGAGGTAGTTAGCACTCCAAGGATAGTCCAACCTCCTACCTTGAGCATCTTGCAGGTAGTAGACATCTGACGCTAACCTTTTAACAATTTTATACGGCCCATCCCACTGAGGTGCTAACTTGGTTACCTCTCCTACCGGCTTTGTCCTTTTTCACACTAAGTCTCATTCTCTGAAGAACCGCAGAATAACTCTCCTATCATAATTTTAGCACATCCGCTACCTATATGCAGTTAATCTGGCAACTGCCCATTCTTGGGTTTCACTGATAAAGTTCAGCTCTAAAAGTCGTCGCTCGACATTTTCCTCGTCATATAGCAGCCTTCTAATGGATGGCACCCCGACTCCTATGGGCACAATCGCCTCACTACCATAGACCAGGTGAAAGGGGGTGAGCCCAGTGCTCTCTCGCGGAGTCGTACGATATGCCCAAAGGATGCTAGGCAACTCTTCCACCCAATCGCCGCCTACATGATTCAGCTTAACCTTCAACCCCCGCACTATCTCTCTATTGATGACCTCCATCTGCTCATTACTTTGAAGATAAGCCACAGACGTGAAGGTCTGGGTTATTCCAAATCCTCAGCACCATTCCTGGATCTTGCGCCCTTGGAACTGTCTTCCATTATCTGATACCTACTTGTGCGGTATTCCAAATCAGCATAAGATGTTCTTCTATAGAAATTGAATAACGACTCCCTCAATAATCCTAACCAGGACTTCTGCTTCCACCCACTTGGAAAAGTAATCCACCGCTATGAGCAAGAATCATTTCTGACTTGGTGCCATTGGGAACAGTCCTATAATGCTCATACCCCATTAATCAAAGGGGAATGATACTATTGAGGTTTTCAACGTATCGGTTGGTCAATCGGCCAGGTTTTGATGCTTTTGGCAAGATAAGCAAGTATTCACCAATCGCTGAGCATCTTTCTGTAGAGTGGGCCAGAAATACCGGGCCAATAGTACTTTTCGAGCCAACATCCTTCCTCTAATGTGGTTACCGCAACCCCCCTGATGTACTTCTTGCATAGCATACTCCGCCTCATCCATACCTAAGCATTTGAACAGTGGTCTAGAAAATGTCCGCTTGTACAGTTGATCCCCGATCAGAGTGATACGTGCGCTCTTTTCCTGATCAATCTAGCTTCCTCCGAATCAGCTGGTAAGATGCCCTGCTAAAGATAGATGATCATTGGGGCTCTCCAGTCGATCAGTTCCTCTACATTATCCTGTAGGCATATCTGAGCTATTAGGAAGGTCTGGGCTATCGACTTGTCTAACACCCAAATGGTCAAAGAGCTGGCCATTTTAGCTAGTTCATCAGCCCTTTGGTTATCTGTCTGAGGAATCGGTATAACTGCAACTTGTCACTATTAACCTCAAAGTTTCCTGCTACTTGCTGAGCTATGAGCTAAGTGTTGGACCGAGTAGGCCAACTGGAGAGGGTTGAGTTGCCTGAAACAGAAAAACTAAACACCTTCTCGATCTTTCAACTCAGGTTAGCAACAATAGAAAATAAAATTAAACAATAAGAAATTAAAGAAAGAGGCACTAGAATTTACTTGGTTACAATCTAGGTGGTTCTTAATCCAAGCCAAATGAAAGCTCTTAAAAAAGTCTCCTTCGGTGAAGGCGGAGAAGCCTCTTACACTCGTTAACATTTCAGACTATTGCTAGGAAATGAATACACAAGTTGTTCCCTCTTTCCTAGGTCTAGGGGTCTTTTTATAGCCCTTAGAAAATCTTATCCATAGGGAGAAGGCGCCTTCCATAGGGATGAAAGGCACCTCCAGCGAGGCGCTCATGGATAAAACTTTATCCACGGCTAACGACTCATTTCAGCCTGGTCGAAGGTGCCATTCATAGCCTTGGAAGGCGCCTTCACACTATTCATCGAAGGCGCCTTCCACAGAAGGTGCAGAGGCGCCTTCAATAGCCTTTGAAGGCACCTCCAGTAGCACTTGCAGCTCCATTTAGTTCCTTTGCTGCTGTGATCTCCTAGGTGACTTCGGCCACTAGAATAGGGCTCACCCGAACCCAATTTCCGGCCTTCTCCTCGAGCAGGCTTCCGCTTCGGCTTTTTGTCCCTCGAACGTCACACACATCCTTCTCGTCCATCGATGTACTCTTCCGCAACATCTCGTCCCTCGGACGCACTGAGCCCGTCGACTCTCTCCCGAGTCATCCTTCTCGCTAGCCGCGTCTTCCGCTCGACTTTCTGTGCTCCTAAGCTCCTGCACACTTAGACACAGGGATCAAAATAGAACAGGACCTAACCTGACTTGGTTGATCACACCAAAAATAACCATGGGGTTCCAACAATCGCCTCCTTTTTTGATGTGAGCAACCTAAATTAAGTTAGGGTAAATCAACCATAAAGTAAAGATAATAAAATTGCAATTATGTAATAAAGTGCAAAAACAATTTAAAATTTAATTTTAATTTGAAATTTAATTACTACCTCCCCTAGACTTAATCTTCCCTTCTCCCCCTTTGATCATATAAAAATTGGGATACAAAAAAAAAAATCTAAGGGTAACTTCTTCAGAAAAAATTCATATTTTCCAAAAAAATAAAAAAAACTTATCAAGTTTTTGACAAAATTTTGAAAATAAAAACAAATTCAACGTCAATATTTTTAGAAACTCTAAGTTTTTTTTTAAAAAAAAATTCTAAGTTATGAAATTGACAAAGATTGAAAGCATTAATTTAATTAACTGTTTCATGTTTATCAGTTTGTCAATTAAATATTCAATTTAGTAATTGACATCCAGGCTGTGGCGAGACACTAGGCCTTCTTAATTATTGGATCATCAACCACTTCTAAACAAAACCTCTTAAAGAATTCAAATATTTAATCTTCTATCTGAAAGCCCTAAGTCCAATTTTACTTTTAATTTATACAAGTTTTTGGAACCTAATATAGGTTTCTTCCAACTGGGTTAATTAGAAAGTTCTTTGGTATATATTTCTGAGAAAATTTTCTAACTTGTCCTTTATGGTAATAAAAATATCAATTTAGACCATTAAATTTTCTACTACTTGTATTATATGAGCATTCATGATTTTTCAAGTTCTTTATTTCTTTTTACAAAATATCATTTTCTAATTTTATTTTATCAAATTCTTCTAACAGACAAGATTTTGCTAAAATTATTTTTAATTCTTTGTTTTCTTTTTCAAGTTTGTAATAATCTTTAGTTAATAATTTCATAAATTTAAACAACTTGTCAGGTGGGAGAGATCGTACCAGACTTACCTTGTCGATCCCGCCATCTGTAGCTCCTCTTGAACTGTCGCTTTCTTCTGATGTAGCTTCCCCTTCATCGATGCTCATTTCGGACGAGCTTTCTTCATGTTCGTCTTCTTGATGACTTGCCATCAACGCAAGTCCGGAAAAGGCTTTGACCTCCGATTCGGATGACGTTTCGTCCTAAGTCGCTTTAAGGGTCTTGTGTTTATTCGTTTGGATAGGCTTCTTGTTCTTGCCTTTGTTCTTCTCGTTGATCCTTAACTTAGGGTAGTTATCTTTAACATGCCCTTCTTCATTACAGTGGTAGCATCTGATTGTCCTTTTCTTTCTACCCTGCAGATGACTAGATTTTCTAGATTTAATCAATTTCTTAAACTATCTTAGCATCATTACCATTTTGTTGTCATCGAGAGAGGACTCTGAATCTTGTTCGTCCATCTTTCCCTTAAGGGCAATGTCGTGCTTCGACTCCTTTATATCTGTACATCTCGATTCATGGACTTTAAAAGTTGAAAATAACACTTATAAGGTAACATATTCTAAATTCTTAGAGATATAGTAGGCATCTACTAATAATGCCCATATCATATTTCTAGGAAATATATTAAGAGCATACCTTAGCGAATCTCGATTACTTACCTTTTCTCAGAGGTTCGAAATTCCAGTGATGAGCTCCTTAATCCTTGAGTGAAAGTGTGCAATGGTCTCGTCCTTCTTTAAATTAAAGGTTGGTGAGCTGGTTGCGAAGTAGGTCCCGTCTCACAAGTTTTGCCTTCGAGGTTCCTTCGTGTAGTTCCAGGAATTTCTCCCAGAGTTCTTTTATGGACTTGTAGGCTCTGATTCGGTTAACTTCTTGTGACGGTAACATACTCAGTAGATGAAACTCTGATTTGTCGTTTACCACGAAGTCGGCTTATTCCTCCTTCGTCCATTGAAACTTTTCCTTGCCCTTAGGTGCTTCAAAACCAAATTCCATTATTAATAATAAATAAAAGTCTATTTTGAAAAATACCTCCATTCTCTTTCTCCAGCTCGCGAACTCCCCCTCGAACTTTGGTGGGTAGATGCTTGGTTCGGCCATCTTATGTGCTTCGTTCGGCGGTTAGTCCTCCTGAAGCGAACCTTACTCTGATACCACTTATTGGATCAGGTAGGCCAGTTGGAGAAGGTTGAGTTGCCTGCAATAGAAAAACTAAACACCTTCTCTATCTTTCAACTCAGGTTAGCAACAATAGCAAATAAAATTAAATAATAAGAAACTAAAGAAAGAGGCACCAGAATCTATTTGGTTACAACTTAGGTGGTTGTTAATTCAAGCCAAATGAAAGTTCTTAAAAAAGTCTCCTTCGGTGAAGGTGGAGAAGCCTCTTACACTCATTAATAGCTTAGATTATTGCTAGGAAATGAATACACAAATTGTTCCCTTTTTCCTAGATCCAGGGGTATTTTTATAACCCCTAGAAAATCTTATCCGTAGGCTGAAGGCGCCTTCCATAGGGCTGGAAGGCGCCTCCAACGAGGCACTCATGGATAAAACTTTATCCACGGCCAATGACTCATTTCAACCTAGTCGAATTAAGGCACCTTCCATAGCTTTGGAAGGCGCCTTCGCACTGTTCATCGAAGGCGTCTTCCAACCATGGAAGGCACCTTCCACAGAAGGCGTGGAGGCGCCTTGAACAACCTTTAAAGGTGCCTCCAGCAGCACTTGTAGCTCCATTTCGCTCCTTTGATACTGCGATCTTCTAGGTGATTTTGGCCACTGGAATAGGGTTCACCCGAATCTAATTTCCGACCTTCTCCTCGAGCAGGCTTCTGCTCCGACTTCTCGTCCCTCGAACATCGTGCACGCCCTTCTTGTCCACCGGTGTACTCTTCCACAACATCTCCTCCCTTAGACACACCGAGCCTGTCGACCCTCTCCTGTGCTGTCCTTCTCGCTAGTCGCATCTTCCGCTCGACTTTTTTGTGCTCCTAAGCTGCTGCACACTTAAACACAGGGATCAGAACATAACAGGACCTAACCTAACTTGGTTGATCATACCAAAAATAACCTTGGGGTTCCAACACTGATAATCTAAATAAATGACCACCCGGACGGCTCTGACATGCCGACATGCTTGCAGCCCTGCTAATAGCGCCTTATATTCCACTTTATTATTAGTTGCTTTGAAATTTAGCCTCACGACCAGTTGCATGATATCCTCCTGAGGGGATATCAAGAGTATCCTCACTCTGCTTCCCTGCTGGGTGGATGACCCGTTTGCATAGACCTTCCAAGTTTCTTCAGAATTAGGTTGATGGATCTCTATTAAAAAATTTACCAGGGCTTGCACTTTAATTGTCATTCGGGGCTGATACTGTATGTCATATTCTCCTAATTCAGTTGTCCATTTGATGAGATGCCCATATATCTCCACGTTAGTAAGAGTCTTCCCCATGGTGTTGTTGGTCAGAACTGTGATGAGGTGTGCCAAGAAGTAAGGTCTTAAGCGGTGAGCCATGAGTACCAATCCATAAAATAATTTTTCCAGTGCCGTATATTGGGATTCAACCCCTTTCAATAAGTGGTAGAAGAAGTACACATTTCATTGTACATCATCTTGATCTTTTACCAACACCGCCCCCACGACTTCAGGGGTGGCTGACAGATAGACCCAGAACGACTCCCCCCGCAATAGGTTTAAACAATGAGGGCAAGGTCTCCAGGTGCTTTTTCAATTATTTGAAGGCTTGGTTGCATTCTTCATCCCATTAAAATTTGGCCGCTCTCCTGAGCACCTTGAAGAAAGGCAATGCTCGATCTGCAGACTGAGATATAAACCTGGATAGTGTAGTTATTCTACCCACCAACTTCTAGGCTTCCTTTAGATTTTGAGGTGATTTCATGTCTCAGAGTACTTGAACCTTTTCCGACTTAGCTTCAATTCCTCGCTCGGTAACGAGGTATCCTAGGAATCCCCCCCCCCCCCCCCCAGGTTCAAACAAGCACTTCAATGGATTTAACTTTAGCCCATATTGCTGTAGTGTGCCGCAAGTCTCTTCTATGTCAGCAATCAAATTTATGGCTAGAGTGGATTTGATGAGGATGTCATCTACATAGACCTCCACGTTCCATCCTATCTGCTCTTGGAAGATCTTATCCATCATTCTCTGATAGGTAGCTCCTGCATTTCACAATCCAAAAGGCATGATGGTGTAACAGAAAGTACCATCTGCGATGATGAAGCTGACCTTCTCCCGATCTTCCCGTGCCAGAGGGATTTGGTGGTACCCTTGGTAAGCGTCGAGCATGCAAATCCTTTCTCAGCCCGAAGTCGAGTCTACCATTTGATCAATCTTGGGTAGTGGGCAGTAGTCCTTGGGGCTGGCACAGTTGAGGTCTCAGAAGTCAATGTAGACTCTCCACTTATTGTTGAGTTTAGACACCAGGACCACATTAGAGGGCTAGGGCGGGAATTGTACTTTTCTAATGTGCCCTACTTTCAGGAGCTGATCCACCTCAGCTCGGATGATCTTATTTTGCTTGGCCGAGAAGTTATGCTTCTTCTGCTTGCCTGGTCGAGAATCAGGCAGAAGATGTAGTTTGTGTTCAGCCACCTCGGGCTTGACTCCGGGTAGCTCTTCAAGGGACCAAGCGAAGACGTCCCTATCGTGCATCAAGCATTTGACCAGATCTGTCTTGATCTCCATTGGCAAGTCACTCGATATACGAGTGAGGCTTTCCGGATGTTCAAGATAGAGTTGGACCTTTTCACAAGGGATGAGCTCCTCTGCTATAGGCAAAGGTTCTTCTTGGATGACATGGATCTTGCCATCCTGGGCTCTCTGAGCCTTACGAGCCTCCACTTTCACCATGTCGATATAACACCTGTGAGAGATTAATTGCTCACCTTTGACTTCCCCGACCTAGTCTCCCACAGGGAATTTAATCTTCTGATGGAAAGTGGAGATTGCCACCCAGAACTCGTGTAGTGTCGGTCTCCCCAAGATGACGTTATACAAGGATGGTGAATCCACCACTATGAAAGTGCTTCTTCACGTCCACACTAGGGGCTCACTACCCAATGATATGGCTAGCTTGATTTGACCCATGGGTCTTACTTCATTGCAGGTGAAGCCATATAATGAAGTGCCTACGGGCTGGAGCTCACTGACGTCGATTTGCATGCCATCAAATGCGCTCTTGAACAATATGTTGACAGAACATCCAGTATCCATGAAAACCCTGGCCACACTACTATTGGCTATGATGGCTTTGATTATTAGGGCATCATCGCGAGGGAGCTCCAACCCCTCCAGGTCTTGCGGCCCAAAACTGATTACGGGCCCGGCAGCTTGCTCTCGGCTGTATCCTACAGCATGTATTTCCAGGCGACGCTCATGAGATTTTTGAGCCCTAGTAGAATCTCCATTTGTGGGCCCCTCGGAGATCATGCCGATCTCTCGGATAACTGCATTTCCCCTATTCTCATCCTCTAGGGATTCCCCTGGCTCCTTACTGTGGCTCGACTGCTGGCTTCCTAGACCTGCGTTGTCGAGCTGGGGCTTACTTGACTTACCTGCCGCGGCCTACTGGCCAACCATCAACCTCTGAAGTTTGGGCACAATCTTAGGTGGAGATAAGCCCAGTTTCGCAACGTGTCGTGAATCACGGGCAAACTGGAAGCAACCCCCAGTGTCATGTGTGGGACCTATGGTAAGTGCAATAGCTAGACCCCCACTGATCCGACCTTGAGACTTGGACAATTGCCACACGTTGGGCCGACATGGAATCCTGACCAGGAGGGAATTGTTGTCGGGCATCCCGGGCGCATGGAAGAGGCTGAGTTGGCGGTTGGGGTGGCCTCTTTTCCAATTTGTTGGTGGGAGCAGACGCTTTGTCTGATTTCCACCGAGTCGTATGAGATTCTTCTACATTGATGTAACTGACGACCTTCCCTAGCATCTCATCAAAGTTCTTCACGGACTCTCGGATGAGGGCTCGGATGAACTCCCCTTCTACCAACCCATGGGAGAAGGCACTCATCGATATTTCAGAGGTAGCGGACGGAACGTCCTGGGCTACCTAGTTGAAGTGTTTGATATAACTTCTCAAGAGCTCGACAGACCCTTGCTTGAGGGAGAAGAGATAGTGGTATGTCTTCTGGTACTTCCTGTTGCTGGAGAAATGACGCAGGAAAATATTCTTGAAGTCATGGAAGTAGGTGAGGGACCCACTCGGTAATCCATCGAACCATTTTTGTGTCGAGCCAGACAAAGTGTTCAAGAACACTCGGTAATTGATGACATCGCTGTATTAGTGCAACAGCGCAGCATTCCGAAACTTTTGGAGATGATCCTCCAGATCTTTGCTATTGTCATACTCTCTGATAGCTGGGGGCTTGTACCCCTTCGGTAGCTTCTCCTTGAGTACCCTTAGAGAGAAGAGCACTTACTCCTTAGACTCCTCCCGGGGCTCCTCCCAAAGGACTATGACCTTCCCTTTCTTTGAGTCCCTAGGTGGGGAGCTTTCTGCCATGGAGGTCTGCGGTTGCTCTTTCTTATTATAACAGTCCGGGCCCTTGTGGTAATAGTCCAGACTAGATTCTCGATAGAAGGTTGGGGGAACTCCTCGGGTTGTTTTCTCTTAGATTCTCTATCCGAGACGTGAGTATGGAAATTGCAAGCATCTTGTACGGGCGCGAAGCAGTGGTCTATTTTTTGGAAGCCGCCCGCCTCTTGGCCTCCTTGAACAGTTCATACTCCCCTATCATGATGGTCACGTTGATTCTTTCGGTCTCCTCCATCTTCACACTCCAGAATAGATAAAGGAAGTTCCCACAGATTGCGTCAAATTGATTCTGTCCGGAATCTGAGTCAGATGAAGGCCGGATGAGCTGTCGCTGGTGTTGACGGAGAGGCGACTATGACACCCTTATCATACGTGCCCCGGAGAATGGACCCCCACGTGGCGCTGACGGACAGCGGTAACTAAGCCGACAGTACTTGAGCTCTGTGCACACTCAGACAAGCACATGGAACGTTAGAGGCCAGAAACAAGATAAAAGTCCCCGGAGCATGCCCTCCGACGCTCAAGTCAGGTATTTTTTTCCCCAGAAGAACAATATACGAAGGAGAAAGAAAAGTAGAAGACAAGTGTAGATGTGCAAGAGACCGTACCTGCTTAAGGGATAGGACCTCGTTTTTTATATGATCGTGCGTACCTCTGGAGCCTGACCGATGTCAGAGAATGTCGGGTGTCAGGCGTTGTAGGGCGATAGAGGACACGTGACACCCTTCTATAGGACGGAAGAAGGTTATTCCCTGACATATAGCAGTTATTCTCTGATAGACAATTATGATTCCATGGCCTTGTTGTCGCCTAGCGCCTTCTGTCCCGTCCGGGTATGACTAGGGGCAGTTCGGGATGATCTGTCAAGTATAACATCTGGCCTAAGTCTTGAGGGGTAGGGATAGTGGTGGTGAGATCACTCAAAAGCTGATCGGGAGTTGGCCTATTGGGAGAACCAGATATGGATATGTAGACCGAGCTGAGAAAACTCAACCAGTTGGATCAGGTCAGGCATTACCCCCGGTTGCATATTATGTCTCAGATTTGGGATCCTAATCTGTAAGCACCCAACCGAGAATGCGACTATGCGACTGATGATGTCAGACGACCCCTCTTCTTTTTTCCCTAACTGCTGACTGTCACGTCCTCCTGACTTCTGATCGTCACACCTCCTTGACTTCTGACTATTACATCCCCTTGACTTCTAACTGTCACGTTTCTTTGACTTCCGACTGCCACATCCCTTTAACTTCTTACTATCATGTCTCCTTGACTTCCCACGGTCGGACCCTATCATTATACACCATATCAGTATATATCGACATTCTTGTCTATATGTAGCAGCAAACAATGCAATTCCTCTCTTAAAATACAACAAACAGTACTTTCGATCTGCTGAATCAATCTCGATTAATAGTTCTTGGATTCTAATGGAATTATGAAACTGGATTCAGACATTTTTAGGAGCAATTAATCTTAGAATTCAAGCTGATTGAGTTAATGAGCCACTCTGAAACAGGCAGAGAATGGCGATCGCATGTTTGTTCTCTTCTTCGGTACAGGAATTGGTTGTTGCTCCCCCTCTGCCTCCGCCGGCTTCCCCTTCTGCTGCGCGGAGAGCGGCACGGGGACGCTGTCGTCCGGCGGCGGCGCGAGGGCCCACTCGCCGTCGCCGCCGAGCACCATCCCCTTGTTCTTCTCCACCCACCACGACGCCGGAACCAGGAACTCGTCCTTAAGGTATTCCGACGACTTGTTCACCAGCGCCGCGCTCCGCTTCACCTGCAGCTTGAAGTCGCCGTCGGCCCCGTTCCACCCGGCCACCACGTGCAGGATCCCCTGCAGGTTGTGCCAGTCGCCGGGGTTCGTCGACTCCTTCAGGTACGGCGACTTCCGGCTGTCCACCTCCAGCACCTTGCCGGTGCCGGCGAAGCCTAGCAGCCCGCTCGGGTACCGCGGGATCACGTCGAGCTTGTTCTTCACGTGGAGGACGCGCAGGTTGGGCAGCTTCTCCAGCCGCTGGTTGAAGGCTTTGTGCCCGACCTGCGGGCTCCCGAACACCACCGCGCACACCGGGAACGTCTCCCCGCCGGGGCCGGTCTCCGACAGGCCGTTCTCCACGATGTCGAAGGCGCTCAGGATGGCGAGGGCGGCGCCGAGGCTATGACCGACGCACACTATGCTGAGGCTCTCGTCCTTGTAGAGCTCTACCAGAGCTTTAATGGCGGACATGAGCTGGTCCCTGGCGCTCTGCTTCGTGTACTGAGAGTTCGGGTTGCTCGATGTGTAGATCACGTACCACCCCTTCATCACCTTGCAATCCACCGCCGCCGCCTCTGCTTTAGAGGAGAGAATGGAGTCGATGTTGACGGGTTCCGGCAAGAGCACGTCGACCCACTCCAGCGTCCGGATCGTCCCCCGCCAGACCACGTAGATCTCCCGCCTCCCGGCGGTGGCAGTCGATACCGCGACGTAGCCTATCCAGTTGGAGTCCTTGCTCCAGGCGTGGTCGCCTGCGAGAGAGAAGCAGAGGAAATCGTCCGGGAGCGGGATTTCAGAGGTAGCGTAGAGGTAGTCGTAGACTGCATAGTCGTCGGCGCCGGGGAAGGAGACGTCGGAGAGGAGGCTGCGCTTGCCGTAGCGGCAGCTACCGCAGTACTTGGAGCGGGGGTCGCCGTTGAACGAGTCGTAGGTGACCTGGCACATGTCGCCGCACTGGAGGATGAGGCGGCGGAGGGAGAGGTCGAGGGGGTCGAGTAGGCCGGACCAGTGGTCGGAGCCCAGCAGCTCCGGCCACGTCGGGTTGCGCTGAGTCTTGCCGGCAGGCTTTTGCTCCATGAAGTGGGAGTGCCGCAGGGCAGAGGATCGCCGGAAATAATTATTATTAAAAGGAGAGTCTTTAAGATATGGATCGGTTGGTGATCTCCTTGATTGGACTAAAATATTAATCTTTTAAAATAATAATTATTAATTTTTTTGGACTAAAATATTAATCTTTTGAAATAATTATTATTAATTTTTCAAAAGCTAATTAGCTAAATACAATCTCTTTGTTTTTCTCTATATATTTTGCTCTTTAATATAGAAAAAGAGTTTATACACTGCGATTAATCTATCCATAGGGATGGCAACGGGGCGGGGCGGGGCCGGGTTTGCCATTCCCATCCCCGCCCCGTTTCCATTTTTTCGGGTTCGGGGATTCCCCGAACCCGAACCCACGGGTTCGGGGATTCCCCATCCCCGCCCCATTTCTAAATTAATTTATATTATTATTATTATTATTATTTAATAATTATTAATAATAATATTAATATTAATATCAATATCAATAATATTATTATTAATAATATTTTCAAAAATTTTAATATTAATATTAACACTATTATTAGTATTTTTTTAAAAAATCATATTATTATTTATTAATATTATTAATAATAATATTCGGGGCGGGTTCGAGGATGGGGATAGTATTCCCATACCCGCCCCAAACCCGCCCCATCCCCGAAAAATCGGGGATCCTCATCCCCATTTCGGGTTTTCCCCGCGGGGCCCCAAACCCGCGGGGAAAATTGCCATCCCTATCTATCCACTGTATATGAAACGTATTACCACTCTCTTAATACGATAAAATTGAAATAATAATGTTCAAATCGTATCATTCCATTTCCAGATGGAAAATAATCGTTAAATATTTTTTTAAAATCGTTTTTCTCTGTCATTCTCTTATTTTTTAAATATTTTTTTCTCTTTCATTCTCTAATTTATTACTGATACCATATCTTAAAATATTAGCAAAGATTTAAATAATATTATTTTAGTCCAGATCTAAAACATCAGCCAAACGGACACTGTCATCCAGGAAAGCAAGAAGACAGGCGGGACCACCATCGAAATCCTCCGTTAACTTCGGAGGCTAATTTTTTCCACAATTAATTATAAAATCATGATTCAATTATAATATTTTTTTTTAAAAATATATCATCCTTTTATATTATAATTTAAGTTTGGATGAACGATCGATGTTCGTTCATTGCCGATAGTGTATAAGTAGTTAGATAATCTAACGTCGAATGAGAGATACTATCCATTTTGATACAAATTATAATATAAAATAAAGATAAAATTTAATCGTTATTATAAATCATCCATCGTAAATTCATTTGTTTTTAATCAGAAGATCTGAGCTATAAAATTTTCCAGTGGGCCCGGAGCACAGCGGTAAGATGTTTCATGGATATTTAAAATTAAATTTTCGACAAGCAGACACGTATTCTATTTCTGAAGAAAAATGATGGAAAGTGACACCAAATCAGTTACCCAGATGGAGCATGGCGTGATGGGCCGATTGTAGAGGTTGACTGCGGATCGTTTTCAACGTGAGTATTTTTAAAATTTATACTGATAACCGATCCAAAATTTTTATAGGGGCGTGATTGATCACGTCTATGATTAATCGATTCGAATAAATTGAAAACGTAAATTATAAAAAAAAAACCGATCTCTAAAATCTCTAAATATGCCTAAGTTGTACTTCAAATTTTATTTTATAAGTGAATCAAGTAAAAAAAAACATCGGCAGTAGAGTTGAATTCTAAGTCCGTAAATCCTGTAGTTCGTATCTGCCGCCTTCTTTCTTACCAGGCACATTGCCGCCTAAGAGATGGACAAATGCATAGAGGACTAAATAAAGGAGCAACATATTTATATCTTGTTGATCATTATACACGGAACTAGTAAGATGGAAAGTCAAAAATACTGAATATGTTGGAGCACCTTCTTCACCAATTCGAGTTTGCCAGCACATGATAAAATTGTTAGTTATTATCTTTAATTAATGGATTTAATTATAAGTTATGCATATGATACAAACTAAATTCATTAAAGTGATATAACTTAAGTTTATTAGATTTCAGAATATCAGATATGAGTTGAATGTGTAGAACCTTTTAACCCGATACATTATCATATATGAGCTGATAATGAATCGATTACCTATATAAAAGGTGGCCCCTAAGGATTTAGGAGATTATATTTTGGCATAGTTTCGTATTCCCTATTGATAAAAACTTTTTGATGTCATCACCTCTAAATCCCTTAGAAGATCTTCGTTTGATTCCACTTCTTCTTCTTCTTCCTTAGGATCTTTCAAACGACACTAAAGGTGTGTTTGGTTCAAGTTATCATGTATAATCTTAGTTATGTGACTACTAGGTAATCACATAACCAAGGTTTGGGAAATAAAACATAATCAAATGTTATTTGGTTCAATCTAGGTAATGCAACAAAAATTTGTTTGTTTGAAGGTTTTAATGAATAACCTAGTTTAATATTTTACTATATTACCCTCGGTTACAAAACCAATTATACTTAATTCTACTTTTTTTACTTTTTATTTTTCACGTTTTTCTTTATATATATATATATATATATATATTATTTTTTGTTTTATTTTTTATTTTTTAAGTTATTTATTTATTTATTATTTTTTTTATAAATTTTTTAAATTTTTTTTACATTTTTTAATGTTTTTTTTTAAAAAATTTTTATGTATTTTACATTTTTTAATGTTTTTTTACATTTTTTTATTTTTTAAGTTTTTTTTTTAATTTTTTTTATGTTTTTTTGTTTTTTTTATATTTTTTATATTTTTATTTTTTACTTTTTCCCCATTTTTTTTTTTTATGTTTTTCCTATTTTTTTAATGTTTTTCTATTTTTTAAGTTTTTTTTACAATTTTTTTTAAATTTTTTTATGATTTTTTAAATTTTTTTTTAAGTTTTTAAAATTTATTTTTTATATTTTCCTATTTTTCCTTTATGTTTTTCTTTTTTGTCACATGTTTATCTTATCCGAGGGTATTTTGGGTAAAAAAATTCGTTGACCCCGGAATCAAGAAATACCTTAGTTTTCTGAGATTTTCCGATTCCTGGTTGCATGCCCCTTTTGCTGACCTGTCGGACATGGAACATTACTCGGGAATTATCAATTACCTAAACTAAATAGAGTTTTTATTGATAACCTTGGATGGATAACCAAGGTTATCCAGAATAACCCTCAACCAAACACACCCTAAAGGATAAGGAGAATGACTCTTCAATCATATTCCTTGTCGTTTTTGTTTATACTTATATATTATGTCATGTTTTCGATAAAACTAGATCGTATCATGTGTTTTCTCAATTCGAATTCTTATTTCACTCCTAGAATTCATGTGGTTAGGAGAAAAATTAAGTTCCATCAATTGGTATCAAAGTCTCGATCTGTTTCATCATTTTCATGGCAATAAAGGTTAAATTTTTCGTCAATTTGTTGTTTTAATACTAAATCAAGTTTTCCTAATATAACATAATTTTTTGATCGTCGAAAATCATATAAGAGATGTTGGCAGAAGATTCGAAACATTGCAAATGAACATTTGCAACATTAAATGTTGAGGAGATGATTGGTTCATCTCCCTCAATGTTTAATGCAATGAAGGCCATCAAAGCATCGATTACACACCGATGCTTTCTTCCTATATAATCTGGCGTCCAGGAACAATCGAGATGAAGAGAGAACAAGCGAGCAGGAACGATATCGGTGAAGAACATTCAAGCAGCAAAGGGTTTTGGTTCGTGAACCTTGATGAGAGCTTTTCGATATCGGTTCGTGATCGCTCTTTCGACATCAAACAATGACCAAGTTCGTCTCGGGAGATCACTGTGAGTTATTTACCGTTTTATTTTGTATTTGTTTCATACTGTTAGATACTACATTGGTATCAAAACCATTAGTTCTAAGTGTACGAAAACCCCTAGAATTTCCTCGCTCGCGATTTTGTTGACAAAATTGTGATCTGCGGCCGCTTAATGAAATCGTGATCTGCGATTAACGTAACGTCAGCAGGCCACAAGCTTCCGTGCGGCCACTGAACGAAATCGTGATCTGCGATTAACGTCAGCAGGGCACAGGCTTCCGTGGTCGGCGAACGCAGAGAATTATGTTTGAAAGGCTGGAGATCCGTTGGCCCTGCATTTGTTACGGGAAGAGGAGCATGGGTAAAAAAAAAGAAAAAGGGAAAACGGGGAAGATGAACAATATTTTTGATGACACAGTAATTTTTTCCATGTTTTAATCAATTACACAATTGATTCATTCATTTAAATCGATTGAAAAAAAATTTGAATCGATTAATTTCATGACACAGTAATTCATGTGTTTAATTGATTCATCAATCGATTGAATACGTGTCAAAAATTATTTTTATCATATTTTAATCAATTAATTAATTGATTCATTTAATTGAAAACTCAATCGATTCAAAAGTAAAAAAAATGAATAATGCTTTTGATGAAGCACAATGAGTAAGAAATTGTTTGATTTTTATAAATAAAAAAAGAAACGTCAAGTTTTTTATTAGTTGAAAAAAAGAGTAAATGACGTTTTAATTAGATTTTAAAAATATTTAATTAATTAAATGTATGTTTAATTAATTTATGATTTAATTAATTAAAAAATTGAACCAACTCTTAGTTGAATCAAATTTAGGTCTGGTTCAAACTATTGGTTGGTTTAATCAAATCAGTTTGATTAAGTAATACTTAGATCTGATTCAAACAATTGGTTGATTTAACTAAAACAGTTTATTATTGATTTAATTGAGATATTTTGATTACATGTGTCAGGCTAATCAAATCAGACCAAATTTATTCTAGTAGGTCAAATTTGATCAAATAAGTCAAATTACCTAATGAGTCAAGATTTGTTAAAATGAGTTAGATATAAACCAGAACAAACATAGATAAGACATTCTTGTCCAATTAGATTAGTTCTGATTGGAAAATAGACTGAACACAAGAGCTGGCCAACATATCCAATGTGTCAGTCACATAAGATTCCCCAAATAAAGAAAATTTATTTTTCTTATTTCATTATGTATTCTGTATATATTTGTTCTATGTATATGTGGGAATTGAATTTGACCGATTTTTGTTACCGATTTGTCGATTTTGTATGACATCATTATTTTCAATTTCAAATACCACGAACAATATATACGATGACAAGTCGATATGAATGACAACATAAGCTTTGGGAGGACATCAAGGAGCTGGAATATGACCCGGATCACGGAGTTGGTTGGCTTATTGGTTGGTTCAATCAGATATTCTGGAAACTCGAGCAAGAAGGGTATCCAGTTCAAGACAAAGACAGAAGATGGGCTCTTGTTCAGTCACTACTAGAACATCTCAGTGATATAGCATACTAACTATAGGATTATTCTGAAGGGCGCTTCTCATATTCAGAGATGTGTCGGCAGTTACTTCAATTAAAATGGAATCCTGAAGAATTCGAAGAGGATCCAGATCCCCAAGAAATGGATCCTGCAGAATCTGAGGAGGATTCAAATCCCACAGAATTTGAGGAGGATCCGGAAATGGACCTCGAAGAATTTGAAGAGGATCCAGAAATGAACCTCAAAGAATTTGAAGAGGATTTAGAAATGGATTCTGAAGAATCATAAGAAGATCCAGACGAGTGTGTAGTATATCTAGAAATAGATCTAAACCTGGATCTAAAGGATGATTCTGAGGCTGATCATGCCATCGTCGAGTCTGGGATGAATGGGATACAATTGCCCACTGCACTAGCATTTATCCTAGTGGGAGTAGTGCTAGCTTATCTATGTTACTAGTGTTTTGTTTACTGTCATTATGTACGAACAATATTAGCCCATTTAGTTTTTGAGTCATGTAATAATTTCTGTCGTTATGTACGAACAGAGTTATGTTATGAAAAGTTATGTTACGTGTTAACAAATTAATGGATGAACCGGCTGATGGTTCTACATCGTAGCACAGACGTGACCTTGATGCCTATAAGGTATGGAAAAGGAAGGACTCCATTGCTAAGGGAATATTGATTAGTTCAATGGTGGATGACTTAATATTTGAGTATGAGCTATTACCATCGGCTTATGCTGCCTGGGCAACCCTTAGAGAGAAATAGAACGGAGTAAATCTCAGTAAGCTCCGTCAATTAACAATTAAGTTTGATAGATGTAAAAAATGTTCGAATATTACCATAGTCCAACATCTCAGGGAGATGGGTAGCATGATTCGAGACTTAAAAACTGTCGGCCATGAGTTGACCAATGAACAACAGGTTCAGGCAATTATCCGTTCAATTCCTGATTCTTAGGAAACGATGAAACAGAATTTGACTCATAGTAAAAGTATCAAGACTTTCATTGAAGTCTCACGCTATATTGAACTTGAGGTGGAGAGGATTGAATCTACAAAGATCTTTGGTCAAGCTTTTGTAGCTGAAGGTTTTGGTTCCAAGAATAAGAAAAAGTGGTTTAAGAAAAGGAAAGGGAAAAAGGAAAAGAGGCTAGTGCTGTTGCTGCTAAAAACCAAATCAAGAAGAAAGGAAAGAAATATGGATAAAGACCTAAGAGAAAGTTGACTTGCTATAACTATGGCAAGAAGGGTCATTTTGCTTGAGATTGTACTGAGTCTAAAAAGGTAGATTCATCTTTATCTTCTTTCCATGAACATTATGTTGCAAGTGCAGTATTGTTAGTTGATTCTTATCCTTTGTGGATTGTAGATTCAGGAGCAATGAACCATGTAGCTCGTGATCGAGCTACATATGTGGAGTACCGTTGGGTACCAGCTAACAACAAATGGATATATATGGAAAATAATTCAAGAATTGAAGTCAAAGGAATTGGCACTTGCAAGCTCAACCTACATGGTGGACGAACCTTGTTTCTATATGATGTCCTGTATGCTCCTGAGATTCGACGGAATCTAGTTTCCATCACTTGTCTTCTTGATTTAGGTTATTATGTAAATTTTTATAGTTATTGTGTGGAACTTCGAATTAACTCTCTGTTAATTGGGCATGGTTATATAACAAATGATTTTATGGTTCTTGATGTGGAACTAAATAATAATGATAGTTATTTTTCAAACATTGCTCTTACTAGTAATGTTGATGTTAATGATGAAATTTGGCATACTAGACTAGGATATATAGGACAAGAACGAATGAATATATTAGCTAAGAAGGGCCTTTTAGGCACTCATGCTAAGATTAACTTGTCTATATGTGAGCATTGTCTTACTGGAAAGGTAACTGAGAAATTATTTGGTAAGACTATTAGGGCTAAATCACCATTACAATTAATTCATTTGGATATTTGTGGTTCAATGAATCTGAAAGTTAGAAATGAGAGTTCTTATTTCATTACATTTATTGATGACTTCACACATTTTGGTCATATGTATTTGATTTCTCACAAATATGAAGCATTAGATTGCTTCATTCGTTACTTGAACGAAGTTGAGAATCAATTGGAACATAAGGTTAAAACCTTGCGCACTGACCGTGGAGGTGAATATTTGTCTGATCAGTTCAAGACAATGTGTAATGAGAAAGGGATTATTAGACAACTAACTATCTCTAAAACTTCACAGTAAAATGGGCTTGTTAAAAGAAGAAATAGGACTCTTCTTGAAATAGTTAGGTCTATGATAGTGTAGGCTAATTTGCCAATCTTCTATTAGGGAGATGCATTATTAGTTGCGACCTATATGTTAGTTAGAGCCCTAGAGCCAATCATTTTATGATTGATGTATGGACTCGTTGTATCATATTCTTGTATATAAATAAATGCATTTGTTTTTGGTTATTATACTTACTTGTATTGGTGCCAAATAACTAAGTATAATAGCGTCCTTAAGTAGAAGGTTCTTACCTATATCAATCGATTGGTTGAATCGATAGTGAGATGATATAGGGAACACTACTCTTAATCATTCCTAGTCAAGTATTAACATTCAGGGACAATGTTAATGCGATGAGACTAGCATGTAGGTCAACTCGATGACGTGATCTCACAAGTCATGGATATAGAGATATCAAGTTGACACATGGGTATACATTGGAGAATGTATACTGAATGGCCCGCCATGAGAAACTATCATGGATCATTATATGAGTGTCATATAATTTCTCATGTGGCTATTAGTATGACTACTAGTCCTTGGACCTGAAGTCACCATGGTTCCCTATATAAGGAGTTACGTACTTTGGCTTCGTCAAACGTCACCCGTAACTGGGTGGACTATAAAGGCGATTACTGGGTATGTAACAAATTATGCGGAGGGATGTGAGTGATGTAGATGGGATCTATCCCTCCTATATGATGGGAGTGACATCGATATTCTTGATAGAGTGAGACCACTAAGTGCATGGTCATGCCCAAATGAGTCAATATGATATATTGAGCTCATTTGATTGAGTGAGTCTACTTGGAGTTCAAGATTTAGATTGATTAGAGGATGACACGGTCTATGCCTCATATTTATCAATCTAGATGTCTAGGATAGAAGGACAATGCCATATATTGTGAGGAGTCACAATTAGTAGTCACAAGGTGATGTTGGATCTCAACATTCTTGTAACATGGGTAGTAATGATGTGTTGCTAGATATCGCTCATTACTTATGCTTCTAAATGGGTTTAGGAGCATTGCCAACGTTACAAGAACCTATAGGGTCACACACAAAGGGCAATTAGATGGAGATTAGGTTCATTTGATGAACCTAAAGGATTAGGCTCATGTGATGAATCAAATTGGATTAAGAGTAATCCAAATTGGGCTAATTGAGTTGGACTCAATTTGGTTCATGTGTTAATGAGTCTAATTTGGACTTAGACTCATTTAATTAATTTAATTCAATGAATAGAGATTCATTAAATTAAAATTGACTTGAACCAATGGTTAGATTAGATCAACCAAGGGAGAGAAGTGGTCAAGTTTGACTTGACTTGAGAGGAAGATGAAGGGTCAAGTTTGACTTGACCATTTGCCACCTCATTGGTGAGTTGGCATTAAGTGGGCTTATGATGATGTGCCACATCATCAAGACCACTTCATGGTGTGCCACCTCATGAGGGAGATCAAGAGTTTTTGACTCTTGAAATTCTATGGAATATATAACCACTCACTTGAAGGTGGTCAGCCACTTTTGTGGAGTTACAAGCTTGAATTGATTTTTCATTCAAGTCATATTCTTCCTCAAGCTCTTCTCTTCTCTCCCTCTCCTCCCTTGGCCGAACCCTAAAAAGGTGCTAGCACACCTTTTGTTTGGTCTCTCCATCTCTTTCTTGTGTGGATACACATAGAGGAGTGTCTACTTTGACACTCTCGAGATCCGGCGAACTTTGGACGAGCGGGATTAAGCGAAGGGCTTCGCATCAAGGGTAAAGCTCTTCTCCTTTGTAGATCTAGTTTATATCTAGGTTAGAAAACTCATACTTGAAGTTTTACGAAATTTTAATCTTTGCACGGATCCGTGGCATGGGAATTTCGGGGTTTCCGCAACGCAAAAAGCGATTTTTACGGCTCGAAAAATCCAACAGTGGTATCAGAGCCACGTGCGAAGCGTGTACGAGTTTTAATTTGTATTTTTATGAAAATTACAGATCTATGAATTTCTGTAAGTTTGTGATTTTTATAGATTTTATGGGTAATTTTCTTGTAGAAGCGAAGCACAAGTGTTTAGACACTTGTAGGCTTCGACTACCGAGAAAATATTTCCGAAACGGCAAGGTTTCGCCCCAAATCATTTTGGGAAAGCGGGCTAAGGCGCTGTAGGATCGCTTAGGAATACTCGCGATGGTTATATCGCGAGTAGGGGTGCTGCCCCTGACCCCGCATGGGGCTTCGTTCCGCGATTGCGTCCGAAAATCGCTAAACGGGACCGCTGGGAATTTTTACTCATAAAAATTGTAAAAATTATAATAAATATTATAGAAATTTATAGAAATTACATAATTTAGAATTATATATTATTTTGTGATGGTCATGGCCCAAAGACCCAATTAGATTGGAAATTTGTGTTGTAATTTATATTATGGCCTGCGTGTCATTTTCTGTGATGTGCGTGTTGTATATGATACGCGACCTACGCGTTGTGCCTTTCCTATTTTTATATTCCTATTGTAAATAGTTTAGACTTGAATGTAACTCGAGTTTCACATTTGTAATGTACAAATTGGAGCGGTGGAAGATCCACTCGAGACGGAGTTACGAGGAGGGCGCGAGCAACACAAGGTGGTCAAAGGAAGGAGCTTGAGAAGCTGTTGACCTTAGGTTGACCATCTGATCTTCTCATTGGCTTGAGAAGATCGTAGTAGGGCCATGACTAATCACAAAATATTTAATTAATTGTTCGTGTGTGTATATGTGATGCATGCTAGAATAGTAATTAATTAGCGCCTTAACGATTAGATTAGATCTAAATCGCGTACATGATGCACCCTAACAATTAGATTAGATCTAAATCGCGTATATGATACACCTCGTCGATTAGATTAGATCTCAATCGCGTCAACTCGAAATGCCTACCATGCCGTGATACCTATCACTACCTCGATCACATGTTGTTGTTGAATCTGCTAAAGTAGAGCAACACATATTATCTTGGTAGGGTACGGAGGGACAATTTTGGTCCCGCCTATCAACGCATGGATGAGTACAACTCAATTAGATTGAGTAACTAGTTAACTCAATTAGATCGAGTTTAACTATAGCTATTTTCTAATGGTTGGTAGATAGGTCAAAATCACATTTATATTAACTCTTGGGCGTATTAGCCAAGCTAACTCGAGTTTTAATATAAATGCGGATCTTGATCCTATAAACAAGAGTTGCATAGAGATGTAATTGGTAATTAGTTACCCACCGATCATGCTAAGTCTTGGGTTATTTAGCCAAAGCTAACTCAAGGCGTAGTATGATGTGGATCTTGTCCCACATGAATTATAGAATTCAGTGGGAGCATCATTTAATTAAAAGGCCTAATTAAATGATTAATAGAATATGATATTTATTTATTTTTCTGCATTTTTCTGTTGTAGATAACCATGACGTCAAATACGAACTATTTCTCCCTACGTTCCGTCCTTGAGAAGGACAAGCTCAACGGAGCAAATTTTCTGGACTGGTACAGGAACCTGAGAATCGTTCTCACACAAGAACGTAAACTGTATGTTCTGGAGCAGCCCATTCCGGAGGCACCTCCTGCCACTGCCACGCGAGCTGACCGTGATGCTTACAAGAAGCATCAAGATGACGCATTAGATGTGTCATGTCTTATGCTCGCGATCATGAACTCTGAGCTTCAGAAGCAACACGAGTTGATGGGCGCTTATGATATGGTTGAACATCTTCGTCAACTATATCAAGGACAAGCGAGGCACGAGAGATTCGAGATCTCTAAGGCACTGTTTCAGTGCAAGATGCAAGATGGGACTCCTGTAGGCCCATATGTACTCAAAATGATTGGGTACATAGAAAACCTATAGAGGTTGGGATTCCCACTTGGCCAAGAGCTGGCCACTGATCTGATCTTGCAATCCTTGCCAGATAGCTATAGTTAATTCGTTCTAAATTATAACATGAACGAAATTGATAAGCCATTGCCTGAGCTGCTTAGCATGTTAAGAACTGCTGAGCTCAACCTTAAGAAGGTTAAGCCCAACTCCATTTTGATGGTGCAAAAGGGCAAAGGCAAGGGCAAGCCTAAAGGTAAAGGAAAGTCCCAAGCCAAGGGCAAAGGCAAGGCACTGACACCCAAAGGAGGGGTTGCCAAGGATGCTACCTGCTTCTACTACGGTCAGACCAGGCACTGGAAGAGGAACTGCAAAGTTTACCTGGAAGATCTTAAGAAGAAGAGAAGTGAGACTTCCACTTCAGGTATATATGTTATAGAAGTCAATCTATCTATTTCTTCATCATGGGTATTAGATACCGGATGTGCTTCTCACATTTGTACTAATGTACAGGCGCTGAGAAATAGCAGGGCATTGACAAAGGGCGAGGTGGACCTACGAGTAGGCAATGGAGCACAGGTTGCTGCTGTTGCTGTAGGAACTTATCATCTATCTCTGCCCTCTGGGCTTGAATTAGAATTAGATGAATGTTGTTATGTGTCTGCTTTAACTAAGAACATCATATCAGTTTCTTGTTTGGACAAGAAAGGTTTTTCATTTATAATAAAGAACAAATGTTGTTCAATTTATTTAAATGATATGTTCTATTGTAGTGCACCTCTGATGAACGGACTCTATATTCTAGACCTTGAGAGCCCTATCTATAACATAAGTACCAAGAGGTTCAGGTCAAATGACATGAACCAAACATATCTCTGGCACTGTCGCTTAGGTTATATAAATGACAAGCGCTTATCCTAGCTCCATAAAGATGGTTTGCTGGACTCATTTGATTTTGAATCATATGAGACAAGAGAGTCATGTCTACTAGGCAAGATGACCAAGACTCCCTTTAGTGGACACAGTGAGAGAGTGACTGACTTGTTAGGTCTTATACATAGTGATGTATGTGGCCCTTTCAATGTCGCTGCTAGAGGTGGTTATAGGTACTTCATTACATTTACTGATAACTTCAGTAGATATGGCTATGTATATTTGATGACACATAAGTTAGAATCCTTTGAAAAGTTCAAAGAATTCAAGAATGAAGTACAAAACCAGCTTGGCAAGAGTATTAAGATACTTCGATTAGATCGAGGCGGTGAATACCTTAGCCATGAGTTTCGTGACTATCTAGCTGAGTGTGGGATTCTATCTCAACTCACTCCTCCTGGAACACTACAGTGGAATGGTGTATCCGAAAGGAGGAATCGTACCTTATTAGATATGGTACGATCTATGATGAGTCACACAGATCTTCCCATGTATCTTTGGGGCTATGCTCTAGACACAGCACCCTTCATTCTCAACCGAGTTCCATCCAAGGCTGTAATAAAGATACCATATAGGATATGGACTGGGAGAGATGCCCAGGTGTCTTTTATAAGGATTTGGGGTTGTGAGGCTTACGTTAGACGTCAAGTCTCAGACAAATTGGGACCCAAATCCGACAAGTGCTATTTCATTGGATATCCCAAGGAAACGAAGGGATATTACTTCTACATTCCCAGTCAACACAAGGTAGTTGTGGATAAGACTGGGGTATTTCTAGAAAGGGTCTTTGTTTCTAGAAAGACTAGTGGGAGTACGTTCGATCTTGAAGAAGTTCAAGATATGGACCATAGCACTGAAGCCTCGATGGAAGTTGAACTGGAACCACAAAGTGTTGTGTATGATGTTGTTCCACAAGGAGTTGAGGAACAACAACCAGTTCAAGTAAACCTACCTCTTCGCAGATCTGATAGGGTACGTCGTCAGCCTGAGAGATACTCATTTCTCTTGTCTGACCATGATGACGTTGTGCTCATTGAGGATGAGCCTACTTCCTATCAGGAAGCTGTGATGAGACCAGATTCCGAGAAATGGCTAGAGGCCATGAGATCCGAGATGAAATCCATGTACACCAACCAAGTATGGACTTTGGTTGATCCACCTGAAGGTGTCAAACCCATTGGGTGTAAGTGGGTCTTTAAGAGAAAGACTGACATGGATGGACTTATTTATAAGGGTTGCTTGGTAGCTAAAGGTTTCAAGCAAATTCATGGTATTGACTATGATGAAACCTTTTCTCCAGTAGCGATGTTTAAATCCATTCGGATCATGCTTGCTATTGCAGCGTACCACGATTATGATATCTGGCAGATGGATGTCAAAACCGCGTTTCTGAATGGAAACCTACTCGAGGATGTGTACATGACACAACCTGACGGTTTTGTAGATCCACAACATACTAGCAGAGTATGCAAGCTGCATAGGTCCATTTATGGACTAAAGCAAGTTTCTCGGAGCTGGAATCTTCGATTTGATGATGCAATCAAATAGTTTGATTTCATCAAGAATGAAGATGAACCTTGTATCTACAAGAAGGTTGTTGGGAGCACAGTTGTCTTCCTTATATTGTATGTGGATGACATACTACTCATTGGGAAGGACATCCCTTTGCTGCAGTCTGTTAAGACTTGGCTAGGGACTTGTTTCTCAATGAAGGACTTAGGTGAAGCATCCCGCATTCTAAGCATACAGATCTATAGAGAGATCTAAGAGATTGCTTGGCCTAAGTCAGAGTACATACATTGACAAGGTACTACTTCGGTTTGCCATGCAAAACTCCAAGAAGGGATGTCTGCCGATGTCACATGGTATGAGTCTTTCGAAGACTCAAAGTCCCTCTTCTAGAGAGGAGAGAGACCGCATGGATTAAATCCCTTATGCTTCAGCCATAGGATCTATCATGTACGCCATGCTATGTACTCGTCCTGATGTCTCGTATGCTTTGAGCATGATGAGTAGATACCAGTCAGATCTAGGTGAAAGCCACTGGATAGCAGTCAAGAATATTCTTAAGTACTTGAGAAAGACTAAAGAATATTTCTTGATATATGGAGGCGATGACGAGCTAACTGTAAAGGGTTACAGTGATGCTAGTGTTGGTTGCTACTCGGAAAACCTAGAGGTTCCACTGTATAAAAATTTTGTACAAAGATCTGAACCTTTTCCTAGCTACCATGTGTTCTTTTAAATTAAATTTTGGATCGCCTGCGGAACTTAACACGTTTGATCCAAAACTTAATCTATTTGTTCTTTTAGGTTTTGACTTGGATCTCCTGCGGAACTTAACACGTTCGACCCAAATCACCTTAAGTTATTAATTCCATTAAATATTAATTTCCATAATTGGTTCCCAGTACTGACGTGGCGAGGCACACGACCTTCTTGGATATGGGAGCAACCACCACCGACTAGACAAAACCTTTTATAGAAATCTAATATTTAATTTCCTAAAATAACTTTAGGTTAACCAAAAAGAACAATCAAATCACAAGGAAAAGAAAAAAATAAAAGAACACAACATCGAAAAACATATTCGAAATTCTAGAACGTAAGCCTCTTGTATTTGGTATTATTTCCATAAATAACTAGCATGATGCGGAAAGAAAAATTACTAGTTATACCTTGTAGAAAAACCTCTTGATCTTCTATCGTATTCCTCTTCTAACCTCGGACGTTGTGTGGGCAACGATCTTCCGAGATGAGAAATCACCAACCACCTTCTTCTCCTCCTAGCTAGGTTCGGCCACAAAGAAAGAAGCTTCACCAAGGAAGAAAATCAAAACACTAACCAAGCTCCAAGAGATGCTAGCTTCCTCTCCTTCTTCTTCTTCTTCTCCAAGTAGTATCCGGCCACCACAAGAGCTCCAAGCCTTTGAGAGAGGTTCGGCCACCACAAGAGGAAGAGAGGGAGATGATGATGATGATGGCCGGCCACACCAAGGAACAAAAGAGGGAGAGAAAAAAATAGAGGTTGTATCTCATGAAGGCACCCCTACCCCTTCTTTTATATTCCTTGGCCTAGGCAAATTAGGAAATTTAATTACAATAAAATTTCCTTAATTTCCTTGACATGATTTAATTGATAAAAATAAAATAAAATTTCCCAAATCAAACTCCAATGGCCGGCCACATCAATGAAGGAAAAAATTAGACAAGTTTTAATCAACAATTAAACTTCCTAATTTGTTTCCGGAAATTTTAAAAATAAAATTTCTCTTTAAAAATATCTTCATGGTTGATAAAAGAAAATTTCTATAATTTTAATTTTATCAACATGTGGATAATTTTAAAGAGAAAATAAAATATCTCACTAATCTACAAATAAGGAAAGAGATCTAATCTCTTTCTTTAATCTTTTGTAGATCTTTTACAAGAGAGATATTTTAATTTTAATTCTCCTTAATAAATTATTTCTTCCACATAATAAAAAATTAAAATTAAAATCCCTTTTTAATTTAATTTGGCCGGCCCCCACTAGCTTGGGTTCAAGCTAGGGTCGGCCACCCAATTTTATACCTAGGCCGGCCCTAGCTTGGTTCCCAAGCTAGCTTGGCCGGCCCCAAATTGGTGGGTATAGAAGGTGGGTATAGGTGGGTATAGAACTCTATAAATAAGAGGCTACGATAGGGGCCGAGAGGAGGAATTGGTTTTGGTCTCCCGATAAAATTAAGCATCCCGTGTTCGCCCCGAACACACAACTTAATTTTATCAATAATAATTCATTCCACTAGAGAACTATTATTGAACTATCGCACCAATCCCAAATTACATTTTTGGGCTCCTTCTTATTATGAGCGTGTTAGTCTCCCTGTGTTTAAGATATCGAATGTCCACTAATTAAGTGAGTTACTGACAACTCATTTAATTAATATCTAGCTCCAAGAGTAGTACCACTCAACTTCATCGTCATGTCGGACTAAGTCCACCTGCAGGGTTTAACATGACAATCCTTATGAGCTCCTCTTGGGGACATTCTCAACCTAGATCACTAGGACACAGTTTCCTTCTATAATCAATAACACACACTATAAGTGATATCATTTCCCAACTTATCGGGCTTATTGATTCATCGAACTAAATCTCACCCATTGATAAATTAAAGAAATAAATATCAAATATATGTGCTTGTTATTATATTATGATTAAGAGCACACACTTCCATAATAACTGAGGTCTTTGTTTCTTTATAAAGTCAGTATAAAAGAAACGACCTCTAATGGTCCTACTCAATACACTCTAAGTGTACTAGTGTAATTATATAGTTAAGATAAACTAATATCTAATTACATTACGACCTTCCAATGGTTTGTTCCTTTCCATTATGGTCGTGAGCTACTGTTTATAATTTATAAGGTACTAATAACATGATCCTCTGTGTGTGACACCACACACCATGTTATCTACAATATAAATTAATTGAACAACTACATTTATCATAAATGTAAACATTTAACCAATGTGATTCTTATTTCTAGATAAATGTTTATACCAAAAGCTAGGCTTTTAGTATACACTCTAACAATCTCCCACTTATACTAAAAGACTAAGCTGCCATATCTGCTGCCATACATCTGATTCCCATGCCTTTCAAAAAGCTCTTGCCTTATGGACCTTAGGTTATCATCTGATGTAATCTAAGCGGCAACAACTTCTCCTCGTTTATACGATTTCTCGTATTGGGTGGTACTTGCGCTCTATTGTGTTTTCTTACCTTATAGACTTATGATTTCTTCAAGTTTGCTACTGCACCAATGTTATTACAATAAATTGTAATAATCTTTGGACAAACCAGAAATCATATCTAAGTCTATCTTGAGGTTATTGAGTCATTCAACTTTTATGGCTATCTCAGAGGCTTTCCATATACTCAGCTTCTATGGTGGAGTCCAGAAAAACACCTATGCTTATCACTCTTCCATAGTTATGACTTTACCTCCTAAAGTAAACACAAAACCCCGAGGTTGACTTATTATTGTCCCTATCCGATTGGAAGTCAAAATCCGTGTAACCCACAAGGACCAAATTAACTGCCTTGTAAGCTAGCATATAATCTCTAGCGCCTCTAAGGTACTTTAATATATGCTTTACTGCAGTCCAATGTCCTTGTCTAGGGTTACTTTGATATCTGCTAACTATGCCCTTGGCAAAACAGATTTCTGATCTCGTGCATAGCATACATTAGGTTGTCTAACTGCCGAAACATAAAGAACTGCCTACATGTCCTCAATCTCCTTTGATGTCATCGGAGAAATCTCTTTAAATAAAGACACTCCATGCTTAAAAGGTAAGAAACCTTTCGAGGAGTTTTGCATGCTTAAAACGAGCAAGGATTTTCCGATGTATCAAGCTTGGGATAAGTAAAATATATTTTTTTCTTTCGATCCCTTATCACTTTGATCTCAAAAATATATACATTCTCCCAAGTCCTTTATATCGAATTATTTGGACAATCATACCCTTACTTCTGACAACATTTTGATATTATTTTCAACTACCAAAAATGTTATCTACGTATAGTACAAGAAATACCACCACGTTTCCATCACACCTTTTGTATACACAAGACTTATCCGTTTACTCAATAAATCCATAGGTCTGGATTACTTTGATAAACCGGATGTTCCAAGACCTTGAAGCTTTGCCTCAGTCCATAGACTGATTGAGCTTGCACACAAGATGCTCTTAGCCCTTTGCAATGAACCCTTCTGGTTGCTTTATATGGATGCTTTCATCAAGACTTCCATTAAGGAATGCTGTCTTGACATCCACTTGCCAAATAGATAAAAGAATCCGGATAGACTTAAGCATGACTACCAGTGAAAAAAGTTTCCTTTTTCATCAAGCCTTGCTTTGAAAGTTACTACCTTCCTTTCTATCCCTCTTTTCCTATTATAGACCTTTTTACACCCAAAGGCTTTTACACCATTTGGTGGTTCTACAAGCTTCTAGATTTTATTAGAATACATATATTCTAATTCTGTTATTCATTACTCTTTGCCAAGATGTTGCATCTTTATCTTGGAGTGTTTTGTCATATGTCCGGAGATCAGGTTCATGTCCTCCAGGGATCGAGTCCAAAAAACTCTCCCAAAACTTGAATCTTTTTAGGTTGCATAACAACCCTCCCACTACGACAAGGCACTTTCTGCAATTGTGTATCATTTGTGATACGTGTTGCAGTTTCCTTGTGGTATCTCATCTTGTACAGTTGGTACTAGATTAGACATGCCTTTTATTATTTCCTTAAGAACAAATTTTCTTATGGGCACATGGTTTATTACATAGTCTTTTTCTAAAAATTGGTCATTGATGCTAACAATGACCTTCTGATTTTTAAGACTATAAACCTACTTTCATTTTACTAGGATAACCCACAAACAAGTGAATTCCTGTCCAACTTATCATTGTCTCTCTTCTGCATATGTGCTGGACTACCCGAATCCGAATATGCTTCGAAATAGGCTTACGCCTATTCAGCAATTCTATATAAGTAGAGAATTCTAACTTTAGAAGGTACTATATTCACTCCCGTTTCCAGAGTATATCCTTAAAATGATTTTGATAATATTCTTAATAACTCATCAATCTACTTATTTCCATAAGAGTCCTATACCTTCCTTTTTCTACACCATTCTGTTGGAGTGTACCAAGTGCAGTTAGTTTGGATTGAATCCCTACTTCTGATAAATGACTCCTAAATTCTCCCAAGAGGTACTTGCCACTACAATCTTACCGTAGTGTCTTGATACTTTTACTTTGTCATTTCTCCACATTAGCCTCGTACTCTTTGAACTAATCAAAGCACTTAGACTTGTGGCACATCAAGTAAATATATCCGTATCTCAAATAGTTGTCTATAAAATAGATGAAATATTTGAAACAACCTCTTGCCTGGATGCTCATAGGATCACATAAATCAGAATGAACCAATTCCAATATATCTTTGACTCCATACCCCTTAGACTTAAAAGCTTCTTAGTTATTTTTCCTTCCAAGTAAGACTCGTAGGTTGGAAAGATTTCCACTACTAATGAACTCAAAAGTTCATCAGCTACCAATGAATCCTACTCAAGTTAATATAACCTAGCCTTAGAAGCCAAAGATATAATTGGTTCATTTTCGAAGGTTACTTTCTCTTAAAGTTAGAAGATGTGTTACTAATTTCCATTTGTTGCATCGTAGAGTTATTGGATTTATAAATTGCCAACCAACGTACCAGAACAGATAACTTCCCTCTTTTTCTTAATAACAACTTTGTTATTAAAAGAGGCAGAATATCAAGTTCTTTGAATAGTTTAGAAACTGAAAACTAGTTCTTTCTAAACTTGGTGCGTAAAGACAATTACTCAAAAATCCATGTTTTATTCTTATCAAAAGATAAACATCTCCCACTGCAACAGCTACCATTTTTACAGTAGTGCCCATGTAGACAGTGTTTTAATTTTCATTTAGTTGCCGGGTTTCCTGGAACCCTGCAATGAATTGCGGACATGATTAATGGCATCTGTATCTACACTCCAGGTTCTGGTAGATAACACCACTAAACATGTTTCAACTAATGAATTAAATACACCTATATTGTTCTTAGTTCTAAGAAAACAGTTTACCTTAATGTCCAAGTCCTATTTCCAATCATTACACTTGGGATTACTAAGTCTTTCTTATAGTATGACTACTAGGGGATTGACAAATATTTTAAATCCTAAGAATCACAAAAATACTTGGTCAAGATCAACTCCTTAAAAATCCCCATGAATTTTGTATGCCACGATAGTGTGGACGTATACAAAATCGAAGAGGAGATTTTATTCATTAATTTTATTATCTCGTCAACTTTACTTTATGACGAATAAAATTAATAGTTGATCTGTTTTTGATCAAATATTTGGTCAAAAACTTTTGAATTTAAAAAAAAAATTGATTCCTCAAACAATATTATTTAAATTCACCAACACCTCAAATACCGTGAATTTTGCATGCCACGTTAGTGTGGACGTATACAAATTCAACATTTGTAAAAGGAGGGTTTTACCCATTAACTATCTTGTCAACGTATCTTTATGACAAATAAAATTATCTCAAACACCGTTAATTTTGTATGTCACGTTAGTGTGGACGTATACAAAATCAATCATTTGTAAGAGGGGTTTTAACCCTTTCATTTTATTATCTTGTCAACCTAGTTTTATGACAAATTAATAGTTGGTTTCATTTGGTCACACAAATAATAGCAGTGACTCCGATGGGGAGGATACTATTAGATGTGTCTAAGTGTATACCATTACTTGACACTAAGTCCATTAATAAGATTATGCCCCTTCCGTTGGAGAAGATCACACGCTCTTAATTAACTTCCTATAGTCATCCAAAAATGGAAGTATGTTCTAGTGATCCACAAACAAGCTCATCCGTTATGGAGGAAGGCACTTAGAGCCAACACGCAAGCTTGTTTGCATCACTTACAAACCAGTAATGGAGACCATGGGATTTATTTAAAAATCCCTCTCCCACTTAGTTATTTATAAACGAGGAATTTTAACTATGCTAGCCTACTAGTCATGTATACTAACATGCACACACAGCACAATATAAAAGCAATAAATAGAAAATCTAATTTTCAACAATTATGGCTTTTATCTCTAGTTGTCCTCCGTGTGTTGTCATCCCAAGCTGCTGCCATATTTGGCCACCGCCACCGGGTCTAGCTGTCGCATCCATCTTGCTCCTAGTTCCGCTGTGCCTCTGGTCCTTAGAAGGTTCCACGCTTTGCAAGATTCGATCCGCGACATAAATATAATTTTACATTTTGATCCTATATTCCATAAAAGGAATGTACATGTATCTAGATCAAAAATAAAATCCTAATAAAACTAAATACAACTCCTTCTGTATTTTAATACAATCATGCACACACATATAAATGCCCTTGACATGTCCAAGGGTCCAATCACACACATAATAATTAAAAGTCATAATAGTTGGATCCTGCATCCACAAAGTTAGCACATCCTACTATTAACCTGCCTAATTATTGCATAATTAACCTAATACCAAATACACAGAGGCAAAACCCTAGCTCTGATACTAATTGTTGGTTGCTACTCGGAAAACCTAGAGGTTCCACTGTACAAAAATTTTGTACAAAGATCTGAACCTTTTCCTAGCTACCATGTGTTCTTTTAAATTAAATTTTGGATCGCCTGCGGAACTTAACACGTTTGATCCAAAACTTAATCTATTTGTTCTTTTAGGTTTTGACTTGGATCTCCTGCGGAACTTAACACGTTCGACCCAAATCACCTTAAGTTATTAATTCCATTAAATATTAATTTCCATAATTGGTTCCCAGTACTGACGTGGCGAGGCACACGACCTTCTTGGATATGGGAGCAACCACCACCGACTAGACAAAACCTTTTATAGAAATCTAATATTTAATTTCCTAAAATAACTTTAGGTTAACCGAAGAGAACAATCAAATCACAAGGAAAAGAAAAACAAAAGAACACAACATCGAAAAACATATTCGAAATTCTAGAATGTAAGCCTCTTGTATTTGGTATTATTTCCATAAATAACTAGCATGATGCGGAAAGAAAAATTACTAGTTATACCTTGTAGAAAAACCTCTTGATCTTCTATCGTATTCCTCTTCTAACCTCGGACGTTGTGTGGGCAACGATCTTCCGAGATGAGAAATCACCAACCACCTTCTTCTCCTCCTAGCTAGGTTCGGCCACAAAGAAAGAAGCTTCACCAAGGAAGAAAATCAAAACACTAACCAAGCTCCAAGAGATGCTAGCTTCCTCTCCTTCTTCTTCTTCTTCTTCTCCAAGTAGTATCCGGCCACCACAAGAGCTCCAAGCCTTTGAGAGAGGTTCGGCCACCACAAGAGGAAGAGAGGGAGATGATGATGATGATGGCCGGCCACACCAAGGAACAAAAGAGGGAGAGAAAATAATAGAGGTTGTATCTCATGAAGGCACCCCTACCCATTCTTTTATATTCCTTGGCCTAGGCAAATTAGGAAATTTAATTACAATAAAATTTCCTTAATTTCCTTGACATGATTTAATTGATAAAAATAAAATAAAATTTCCCAAATCAAACTCCAATGGCCGGCCACATCAATGAAGGAAAATATTAGACAAGTTTTAATCAACAATTAAAACTTCCTAATTTGTTTCCGGAAATTTTAAAAATAAAATTTCTCTTTAAAAATATCTTCATGGTTGATAAAAGAAAATTTCTATAATTTTAATTTTATCAACATGTGGATAATTTTAAAGAGAAAATAAAATATCTCACCAATCTACAAATAAGGAAAGAAATCTAATCTCTTTCTTTAATCTTTTGTAGATCTTTTACAAGAGAGATATTTTAATTTTAATTCTCCTTAATAAATTATTTCTTCCACATAATAAAAAATTAAAATTAAAATCCCTTTTTAATTTAATTTGGCCGGCCCCCACTAGCTTGGGTTCAAGCTAGGGTCGGCCACCCAATTTTATACCTAGGCCGGCCCTAGCTTGGTTCCCAAGCTAGCTTGGCCGGCCCCAAATTGGTGGGTATAGAAGGTGGGTATAGGTGGGTATAAAACTCTATAAATAAGAGGCTACGATAGGGACCGAGAGGAGGAATTGGTTTTGGTCTCCCGATAAAATTAAGCATCCCGTGTTCGCCCCGAACACACAACTTAATTTTATCAATAATAATTCATTCCACTAGAGAACTATTATTGAACTATCGCACTAATCCCAAATTACATTTTTGGGCTCCTTCTTATTATGAGCGTGTTAGTCTCCCTGTGTTTAAGATATCGAATGTCCACTAATTAAGTGAGTTACTGACAACTCTTTTAATTAATATCTAGCTCCAAGAGTAGTACCACTCAACTTCATCGTCATGTCGGACTAAGTCCACCTGCAGGGTTTAACATGACAATCCTTATGAGCTCCTCTTGGGAACATTCTCAACCTAGATCACTAGGACACAGTTTCCTTCTATAATCAACAACACACACTATAAGTGATATCATTTCCCAACTTATCGGGCTTATTGATTCATCGAACTAAATCTCACCCATTGATAAATTAAAGAAATAAATATCAAATATATGTGCTTGTTATTATATTAGGATTAAGAGCACACACTTCCATAATAACTGAGGTCTTTGTTTCTTTATAAAGTCAGTATAAAAGAAACGACCTCTAATGGTCCTACTCAATACACTCTAAGTGTACTAGTGTAATTATATAGTTAAGATAAACTAATATCTAATTACATTACGACCTTCCAATGGTTTGTTCCTTTCCATTATGGTCGTGAGCTACTGTTTATAATTTATAAGGTACTGATAACATGATCCTCTGTGTGTGACACCACACACCATGTTATCTACAATATAAATTAATTGAACAACTACATTTATCATAAATGTAAACATTTGACCAATGTGATTCTTATTTCTAGATAAATATTTATACCAAAAGCTAGGCTTTTAGTATACACTCTAACAGCTAGCTTCCAAACTGATCAGGATGATTATCGATCGCAGTCAGGGTTCGTGTTTTGCATAAATGGTGGTGCTGTAAGCTAGAAGAGTTCGAAGCAGGACACAGTCGCTGATTCTACAACAGAGGCCGAGTATATTGTTGCATCAGAAGCAGCAAAGGAGGCAGTTTGGATCTGTTCATTATCGAGCTTGGGGTGGTTCCTACCATAGTTGATCCCATAGAGCTCTATTGTGACAACAATGGAGTAATAGCACAGGCTAAGGAACCTCGCTCACACCAGCGGACAAAACACATACTACGGCGCTTCCATCTCATTCGAGAGATTATCGAGAGAGGAGATGTGAAGATTTGCAGAGTGCCCATAGAGGCTAACATCGCAGATCCCTTGACCAAGGCTTTGGCACAGAGAAAGCATGATGGTTACACTAGGTCATTAGGCCTTAGAGCCTACACTGATTGACACTAGTGCTAGTGGGAGATTATTAGTTAGAGCCCTAGAGCTAATCATTTGATGATTGATGTATGGACTCGTTGTATCATATTCTTGTATATAAATAAAGGCATTTTGTTTTGTTATTATACTTACTTGTATTGGTGCCAAATAACTAAGTATAATAGCGTCCTTGAGTAGAAGGTTCTTACCTATATCAATCGATTGGTTGAATTGATAGTGAGATGATATAGGGAACACTACTCTTAATCATTCCTAGTCAAGTATTAATATTCAGGGACAATATTAATGCGACGAGACTAGTATGTAGGTCAACTCGATGACTTGATCTCACAAGTCATGGATATAGAGATATCAAGTTGACACATGGGTATGCATTGGAGAATGTATACTGAATGACCTGCCATGAGAAAGTATCATAGATCGTTATATGAGTGTCATATACTTTCTCATGTGGCTATTAGTATGACTACTAGTCCTTGGACCTGAAGTCACCATGGTTCCCTATATAAGGAGTTACGTACTTTGGCTTCGTCAAACGTCACCCGTAATTGGGTGGACTATAAAGGCGATTACTGGGTATGTAACAAATTATGCGGAGGGATATGAGTGATGTAGATGGGATCTATCCCTCCTATATGACGGGAGTGACATCGATATTCTTGATAGAGTGAGACCACTAAGTGCATGGCCATGCCCAAATGAGTCAATATGAGATATTGAGTTCATTTGATTGAGTGAGTCTACTTGGAGTTCAAGATTTAGATTGATTAGAGGATGACACGGTATATACCTCATATTGATCAATCTAGATGTCTAGGATAGAAGGACAATGCCATATATTGTGAGGAGTCACAATTAGTAGTCACAAGGTGACGTTGGATCTCAACATTCTTGTAACTTGGGTAGTAATGATGTGTTGCTAGATATCGCTCATTACTTATGCTTCTAAATGGGTTTAGGAGCATTGCCAACGTTACAAGAACCTATAGGGTCACACACAAAGGGTAATTAGATGGAGATTAGGTTCATTTGATGAACCTAAAGGATTAGGCTCATGTGATGAACCAAATTGGATTAAGAGTAATCTAAATTGGGCTAATTGAGTTGGACTCAATTTGGTTCATATGTTAAGTGAGTCTAATTTGGACTTAGACTCATTTAATTAATTTAATTCAATGAATAGAGATTTATTAAATTAAAATTGACTTGAACCAATGGTTATATTAGATCAACCAAGGGAGAGAAGTGGTCAAGTTTGACTTGACTTGAGAGGAAGATGAAGGGTCAAGTTTGACTTGACCATTTGGCACCTTATTAGTGAGTTGGCATTAAGTGGGCTTATGATGATGTGCCACATCATCAAGACCACTTCATGGTGTGCCACCTCATGAGGGAGATCAAGAGTTTTTGACTCTTGAAATTCCATGGAGTATATAACCACTCACTTGAAGGTGGCCGGCTACTTTTGTGGAGTTACAAGCTTGAATTGATTTTTCATTCAAGTCATCTTCTTCCTCAAGCTCTTCTCTTCTCTCCCTCTCTCTTCTCTCCCTCTCCTCCCTTGGCCGAATCCTAAAAAGGTGCTAGCACACCTTTTGTTTGGTCTCTCCATCTCTTGCTTGTGTGGATACACATAGAGGAGTGTCTACTTTGATACTCTCGAGAAATTTGGACGAGCGGGATTAAGCGAAGGGCTTCGCATCAAGGGTAAAGTTCTTCTCCTTTGTAGATCTAGTTTAGATTTAGGTTAGAAAACTCATACTCAAAGTTTTACGAAATTTTAATCTTCACACAGATCCGTGGCATGGGAATTTCGGGGTTTCCGCAACGCAAAAAGCGATTTTTGCGGCCCGAAAAACTCAACACTATATCCTTAACAAAGTGCCTTCAAAGTCAGTTCCATCTATCTCAAATGAACGTTGGATAAGCAGAAAGCTGGATTTGAGTAATCTGAGATCTTGTGGGTCAACTGCCTACGTTCAAGATAAGACTCACAAATATAGAAAATTAGGACCCAGAGATAAGAAGTATATCTTTATAAGGTATTCTGAGACTTTTAAGGGTTATGTCTTCATTGGTGAGCGACAAGATAGAACAATCTCTGAAATAGAGTCAAGAGATGCTACTTTTCTTGAAACTGAATTCCCAACACGAGGTGAAGTTGATAAGACCATTCTTATATAAGAGATAGAGGAGGAGAATAATGTTCCTTTATCAATAAATCAGGAGATGTCTGAATCTAGTCAACCTAGTGGCAGTAATTTGCCACTGAATGAGTTAGTTTCTTAACAGTCTAACCTACAAAGAAGTAGTCGTCAGATTATTCCTCGGAGAAGGTTTGACATTGAGAATGAGGCATTGGTGATTCTCCCAGTTAACGATAAGGAACCTCAGATAGTTGAGGAAGCTTTGAGAAGCTCAGTAAGAAAAAAAATGAAAAATTGTAATGGATGAGGAGATAGAGTCAATGAGAAAGAATCAAGTTTGGGATTTAGTCGATCTTCCTCTGGGCCAAAGGGCTATTGGGAATAAGTGGATTCTCCTTGTAAGGATCTAGCACGCAAACAAGTAGAAAACGCAGTGGAAAATAAACTAGATCCTTCCAGAAGATCCTTGCGAAGTAGATAAACCATATATACTAAGTTTGATGAG
Source organism: Zingiber officinale (assembly GCF_018446385.1). Taxonomy (NCBI): domain Eukaryota; kingdom Viridiplantae; phylum Streptophyta; class Magnoliopsida; order Zingiberales; family Zingiberaceae; genus Zingiber; species Zingiber officinale. The sequence continues at coordinate 95,363,731 of NC_055994.1, read as the reverse complement.
AGTTATACCTTTGTTGCGTGCCCTTCATAATCCCAATAGTAATTTTTCTTTGGATACAGATCTCAGCGCGATCAAGTGGCCGCGCCTCTACGGTATCCACACAAACATGTTCCGTCTGTCTCACGAACTCACGATTTGGAGAAGAACCACCACTGTGGTGCTAGCCACACATGGAGGTTCATCCAAGAGGAAATTTGGCCAAGGAGGAAGGAGGAAGAAGGGAAGATTAAGAGTCTCATCAGATACACATAGTCATACCTACTGAAATCATTAGTAAAAGTAATGAAGTAATGATAGCCTCTTTTAGCTGCTATTATGAAAGGGTCACATACATCAGTATGTATGAGTCCTAACAAGTCATTAGCTCTTTCACTGTGTCTACTAAATGGAGTCTTTGTCATCTTTCCTTGAAGACAAGATTTGCATACCTCATATGATTCAAAATCAAATGAGTCCAAAAGTCCATCCTTATGGAGTTGGGATATGCGACTCTCATTTATGTGACCTATGCGACAATGCCAGAGATATGTTTGGTTTAATTATTAGACTTGAATCATTTGATATTTATATTATAGATTAGGTTGTCAAAGTCTATAACATAGAGTCTATTCACAAAATGTGCACTACAATCGAACATTTCATTGAAATAAACAGAACAATATTTGTCCTTTATTACAAATGAAAAATATTTCTTGTCCAAATAAGAAATAGAGATGATGTTCTTAGTCAAGGCAGACACATAACAACACTCTTCAAGTTCTAAAATAAGCCTAGTAGATAAAGATAAGGAATATGTTCCTACAGCTATAGCAGCAACTCTTGCGCCATTGCCTTCTCGTAGGTTCACTTCACCCTTTATCAATGATCTACTATTTCTCAGCCCCTTCACATTAGTACAAATGTGAGATACACACCTGGTTTCTAATACCCATGAAGAAGAAATAGATAGATTGACCTTATGAGCAAGTCATGGATGTGGTTTTACCCACACTAAGTCATTTTATTTTATGATTTCGAAATGATCAATGAGGATCATTATATTTACCTAAGAAAGGAAAAATAGGAAAGTTTGTCATTTTATAATTATATGTTGATGATATACTAATAGCTAGAAGTGACATAAAGCGTGTGATAGAAGTCAAATTCTAGCTTTCATCACAATTTGACATAATAGATATGAGAGAAGCAGAGAACATATTAGGAGTGAAGATCATTAGAGATCAATTTAAAAGGCTTTTGGCTATGTCTCAAGAAGCGTATATCACTAAGATCCTACAACACTTCAATATGTCATATTGCAATATTGAACAGATACCTATAGCGAGAGGTACTATTTTGAGCAAAAGTATGTATCTCAAGACTCCTAAAGAAATAGCCGAAATGAAGAAAAAATCATATGCTAGTGCTATTGGTAGTGTAATGTACACTATGTTGTGTACTCGTCCTGATATAAGCTATGCGGTTAGTTTAGTTAGTCATTTCCATTCAAACACAGGATCGAGATACTGAAAAGCGGTGAAGAAGATATTCAGATATTTCAAAGGGACAACATATTATTGCCTCTATTTTTAAGGGTCAGATATGAGCCTGAGTGGCTACACAGATGCAGATTGGGTAGAGGACTTTGATGACAGAAAATCCACATCTGGCTATACCTTCTTGCTGAATGGTGGCGTCATCTCATGGAACAACAAGAAGTAGACTTGTGTAGCCTTGCCGACAATGAAAGTTGAGTATGTGGCTTGTGCAGCGGTTGTGCAAGAAGCTGTCTGGCTAAGAAGGTTTCCGAAGTATCTGAAGATTGCTGAGAATAGTGGGAGACCTGTTATAGTGTACTGTGATAGTCAAGCTGCTATAGCTTTTTCCAAGGATCCCAAATATCACAGTAAAGGTAAGTATATAGAAATTAAGTATAATTTTGTAAGGGATATTGTTGACAAGAAAAAGATAGTTTGTGAGTACATCTCTACATGTTATATGCTTGCATATCCTTTTACTAAGTCATTGACTAAAAAGTCATTTCAAGGACATGTGAAGTCTTTGGGACTTCGAAGAATATAACTTATTGTAAAGACATTTTGATAAATAAAAAATATCATGATTATTCAGTATATATGTCTTTGTTATATTCGAATAAAAGTCTCGATAAGCATGTTTGCAGATTGAGATTGATCCACTCACATGGACAATCATCTCTATTTATTAAGTATAAATAGAGGTAAGACCATTGTTTATGGTACAACTTATGTAGCTATGAATAGAGACATACCCATAAGTTAAGATCACCTTGATAATTGTATCAAGATGAGATCATTTATCTAATGATCAAAGTAAATGAATCCACCATTTACTGAATCTGCTTAAGGTCAAATTGAAATTTATATGTTGAATTCAAGATTAAACATTAGGTATGTCTAGATCAAAATCTGCACGATGCTAAATTTTAGGAAAAATATGAGCTCTTTTTAGTAAAGAGAATACCATCGTAGCATGTGATTCATACCATATGTGTAATGGTGACAAGAAGGGTAGTAAAAGAATGAATCCCTACTTCTCTACTATGTGAGACCCTTGAGATTATAAGTTAATCTCAATTTTACCCTAAGTGACTATTTCGTTGTCTACTTGAAGTTCTGATCAGTGTCTGTTACTTTAGCATGTTTTCTATTGACTATGGGTGATTCGGTCTATGGAGCATAATTAGGAAAGCGACTAAATAAAATGAATAGATTCTAGCTAAAAAGGAAGATTAAGATTGATTTGCATCTATGACATTTATTCACTGATACTAGTTACATTTTTAGTTCAATTCATGAGGGTATAACGGTCGATTTTTCACAAAGGCCAGTCGAAAAAATAAATTGGATGTTTTCCCCCAAGCTCTATATAATGGAGCTTAAGATGGCTGGCTTGGGTGATGACAATAGAGGTGGTTAACCCCTATTAGAGTCTTCAAAGTTCTTCTTGTGATCTAAGTGCTTATGGTCAAGAGTTATGGTGAGATTTCTCTACCAACAAAGAGGTTGTTCTAGCTGGAGTTTGCCCGGGATTGATCCACCAACGGATTAAGGTTTTGTCCACCTTACAAATACGCTATGGAGTAAGAGTAAGTTATCTCCGAACCACGTAAATGAACGCATCGTTTGGTTTGTTGTCTCTTTTTTCTTTATTGTTTATAGGTTAGCTTTCATCTTGTTAGTTTATTTTTGTATTATGCTATGCACTAATAAGTGTAGGAAGCAATCAAATTGGGTGATCAACTATTCACCCCCTCTAACCGGGCATCAAGGTCCCAACAATTGGTATCAGAGCGAGGAGCGCTCTTGAAGGACTAATCGTCAGAAGGAGCAAAGTGCTAGAGTAAGAAGATGGAGTCGGAAGGGCCACTAGGATGAGATATCCGAATCCCACCTCCATACGATCGAGATGATTTCGAGTATTGGAGGAAGCAGTTGGAGACATGGTTCCAAATAGATTGGGACTATTGAACCACGTTGGAAGTTCTGTTTGAAGCTCTGACGAACAAGAAACAGAAGCATCTCCGATCTCAGTATTAGACCAAGGAGCAAAGAGAGTAATCGGAGATAGATAAGGAGGTAACTTGAATTGTGTTGAATTCATTATCTCCTAATATTGTGTCACATGTAGGTGAGTACAAGTGTGCTCATGAGCTATGGAGCAAAGTGATTTCTCTTCATGAAAACCCTACATAAGAACGAGAAGTGAAAGAGCCCAAGGAGAATGGCTCATTGGTCCAAGAGGAGGAGAAGGACTAATCGGATGTGGAGATGAGCTCAACATCTGAAGAGGAGGAAAAAGTATAATCGTCCACATCTTCAAGTGAGGAAGAAGAGTCCAAAACAAGTGAGGAAGAAGTCATGGAACTTCAGCCTTCAACCTCAACTAACAAGAAGAGCGAAAAATCACACATCAAGTGCTTTGAATGTGGTGAGAGAGACACTACAAGAGTATGCGTCCATTGCTCAATAAGATAAAGGAGGTAAACCCTGAACCCAGTAAATTTCTTTTGAAAACTAACTTGGGTTGTAGGGATGGTGCCAAGGAGAAGAAGCACATAGTGTGTTTCACGTATGGTGAGCGGGGTCACTACCACACAAAGTGTCCAAGGAGAGGAGAGCTCAAGAAATTGGCGCGCTTGAAGAAATGGGAGAAGAAGAAGAGCTCAAGTCAAAGGGGAGCTCCAAAGGTAAAAAGGAAGGTAATCCCTAATTTAAAGTTTAATCCAATTTCAAATTCCTTCATGCTTGTTAGGAATAATGAAAATTATGTACTCATGCATAATTATAGATTTAGGTATAATGATATAAATATGGTTAACACGGTAAATAATTGTTAGGATCGGTTGAGCTAGAGGGGGGGGGGGGGGGGGGAATGACTCACTTCTTTTTTGCTGACCAACTTTGTTTTGCACAGCGGAAATCTGAAGGCAATGCTAACACCGGTATTTACTTGGTATCCACCTCCTCAAGGAGGTGACTAGTCCAAGGATCCACACCACTCACACTCTTTCACTATCAAAAACCCTCCTTCTCGGAATCACACCGAAGGTGGAGAAACCTTAACAGAAATACAACTCTCCCTTCTCTTCAAAGTAAATATTACAAACACTACAAAGAAGAAGAAGAGAGGGATTACAAGCTTTAACCGGCTTCTTCTTTGCAGTGAGACTTCAGTAAGTAGTGGAGAGGAGCTTGAACCCTTTCCTTTGAATCTTGATCACTTGAGAACTTTCAAAAGACTTGGAGAGCAATGGAACAGTATGATTTTCGTTGTTGTGTTGTTTCCCAGTTTCTTCCCGTGTTTTAAACGTTGAGAAAACTAGCCGTTTCTCACGCCGCCGTCGCCGTGGATCGATTGAGGTTATATCCCAATCGATTCACAAGTATCCGTTGGAAGCCATCGCGTCAAGATCAACGGTGCAGATTGTTTTATTTGACTCGGATCGATTGGGGCAGCGTTTGAATCGATTCAGCCATTTGCTCATGAAATCGCAGCTTCGTGAATCGATCGGCCGATCGATTCAATACCTTGAATCGATCGGCTGATCGATTCAGAATGATTCTGTGCTTCTCACAGAATGTTCATGGATCGATCGGCTGATCGATTCAATACCTTGAATCGATCGGCTGATCGATTCAGAACGATTCTGTGCTTCGCACAGAATATTCTCGGATCGATCGGCTGATCGATTCAGTACCTTGAATCGATCAGCTGATCGATCCAGACGCATTCTGTGCTTCGCAGAACCTTACCAATCGATCAGCCAATCGATTTCCTTACCTTCAATCGATCGGCTGATCGATTCAGAGGCAATCTGCCGCACAGCTATGTCTGAATCGATTTACCAGTCGATCTCTCACAGTGAGGCTATCACACACATAATCTTATGACTTACAGGAGCTTCTCTTGCCAAGAATTCGGTCCCCGACCTTCTTGGACTTCTCTTGCCTTGTATCTGGTCTTCTGACCCGCAAGAACTCTTTTTGCCAAGAATCCAGTCCTCGACCTTCTTGGACTTCCCTTGCATCTGGTCTTCTGACCTGCAAGAAACTCCTCCTGCAAACTCACAATGCATGTTAGTTCCACCGTATTAACCTAAACTTAAATAATTATCAACACATTGAAACTTCCAGGACATGATTGCACCAACAATAATCATAGGAAATCATACACCAAGGTTAGACCTAACAAGAACTAACCGACCTTGCCTAAGGAAAGGAAGGTGGTAAATGATCAAAGCATTAATCCCAAGAAAGTGAGACATATGCCTAGAAAGAGTAGTAGGTCTAGGAATGTCTAAGCTGGACATGTTGATTCTAGGGTTAAAACCCTATAATTGAAAAAATCAAGCCTTAAAGGAAAGGCTTAAGGAAATGGAGAAAGTCCTAGATAGGTTCGTTATTAAACCTAAAGGATTTGATATGTGTTTGGATGGTTAAAAATCTAAAAATATCAAATTGGGTCCCTCCAAAATTAAAAGGAGGTCAAGTGCCAGAGTGACATATGACTTTATAAGGGCGGAGTGACCAAGGGCAAGGGAGTGTCATCCAAAACCCATGAAAAGAAATATGCTACGATGACATGATTATAGCAAGGAGAGGTCAAGAAATAGAAAGGGAAAGTCATTTAAGGATAAGGAGAAATTAACCAAGGACAAGGTATCTAAGGTAAAGAAGGTAAGGTTTGTAAGCTAAGTGTCACCAAAGGTGCACCGAAGTAGCCTAGCCATAGTGGATAAGTCATCTAGGGCGGTGGCCAAGGTTAAGAGCTCTAGAGGGAGTTCAAAGAGTCTCTTCGAGACCTATGGTCAACAGATCTCAAACGGACCTTGCTTGGAATTCTAGATGGGCCCTTGTCACATTCCGCAAGTGTATGGAAATGTCGCAAGTAATATAAAAGATTATCGTATCCACAGGGACTGGAATAAGAACTAGAGATATCTCAAAGCGAATTAGCTAAACAACTAATCAATTGACATCAAATGCTAAGGATGGAAAACAAATCTAAAATGAAATATTAACAAACAAGAGTTTGGGGTTTGAGTTATGATAAAGGGAGGTTCTAGGAGTTTTGGTTTCTTTATGAAATCTCTTGAATGTATATGGTTTACCAATTCTTATTTCTCAATTGTCTAATATTTGTAGAAGGTTGTCGGTTCTCTCTTGCAATAGATAACCGGCATAGGACTAATAAATATACCTAAATGTGATCAATTAGATATGAACCTACGTTGTCCTTACACAGGATTGTACCTATTACTATGCTTCCCTCGGATACCAACATAGAAGTTCATAGCTTCTTAACCCATAAAGATACAAGGATTGAATCATAAAATCTATCCTACCCTCTTGAATAATCTCATTTCCCCTTCAAGGTTATCCCTCAAATGTCCTTACACGGGCTTGCACCTGTCACGTGAATCCCTCAGAAAATCGAGTGAGGATTAATCTTTACAAAGTCTACAAGATATCCAAACAATCAATCAAGAATGAGAATTAAGCCCTAATCACAATTAATCATTCAAGATCCAATCGATCCAAACTAGGCAACATCATAGAAACAAAGAAATGGCAAATCCACAAGAGTTTACATCAATTTATCTCACAAATACTCCCTCCATCCTAGAACAACAAGATTTACTCCATAAAACGAAGAAAGAAAACCAAAGATAAGAAGATTACAAGCATTTCTTCCATCCCAATCCAAGAAGAGGAGAGAAAGAAAACTTATCTACAATATAGCTCAATCTTCGAATCCAATCCTCGCTCCCGGAATCGAATTCACCAAGATCTCCCTTTAAATCACCCAAAATTCCTCCCAAGAATGGGAGGAATCCACCAAATCTTGCTTTCTCCTAAAGGGGAGAAGATCCCCTTTCAAATCTTCAAAGAGGCTTTAAATAGAGGGGGACTTTCGGGCGCCATACGGCCCCAAGGCATGGCCGTGTGAGGTTCACACGGCCCGAGCCTTTCCCACCATCCATACATGGCCGTGTGGTGTACACGGTCGTAGACAACTTCCATCAAGACCTCCAAGCACGACCGTGTAGATCCACATGGCCTGGACTGCCCCAGCTTTTGGAAACCTGGCACGACCGTGTGGTGCACACGGCCAGAACACTTTTAAGCGCTGGGAACCCTGCACGGCCGTGTGATGCACACGACCAAGGCCTTCTTGGTCTCTGGAAACCTTACACGGCCATGTAGATCCACACGACCATGTAAGGATTGAACTCTGATTTGCTTCAAGACTTGGCACGGCCGTGTGAGGTTCACACGGCCAGGCCAAGTTCCTTTGCTGTTGCTATCACACGGCCACTGAACTCCACACGACCAGAGCTCCCTACCAATGCAGGGTCGTGTCTGGTACACGGCCAGGTGCCTTCTCGCTTGCTTTGCTCATAAGTTTTGTCCAAGAATGCAGAATCTTCACCAAATTCGACTCCTGTGTACAGAAAATGCACAAAAGCAGATCTCCGAACTAAAAGAGTAAATATGCTAAAAGGAAAGCTAGAGTACAAAAAATACATAGATCAAGCATGCTCAAAGTATGTAAATGTGCATCAAAATATGCATAAAAGTATATAAAATCTACGCACATCACACCCCCAGACTTAAACCTTTGCTTGTCCTCAAGCAAAATGCTGCAATCTAAATACATATGTTCTACAATGCATTCATAAACCCTAATGTACTTTCCTAACTCTATCAAAGAGTTCCAATAACAAGCATAATCATGGAAACAAATCAAGTACGACTCAAGCTTAAGTATCCTGTGCACAGTGTAAAAGTAACTCAAAAACCCTTCAAGTTTCAATCTATGTCCTAATCAAGTCGTCATCAAATTTGAATTCCTAATGTTTCCGGTGAGAGACAAGTAACCAGTGATAGGAACTTACTTGCCACTCACTTGGTTCATATTTCTCAACAAACCCAAGGTCTCAAAGGTGTGCTCAATCTCAAGAGAAGCTAAGCAGTCATTTCCCGAGTAACCTAACTCGGTCTCAAAGGGGTGACTTGCTAGATTTCACTCACGACAACTGTTTTTTATATCCCTTATTTTTTTTTCATTGCTTTTTTTTTTAATTTTTTCATAAGTATTTACATTGGGCAAATCTTATTTCACAAGTGTACTTTTAGCACAAATGTTGGGATATTTTGATTTTTCCAAATGAGCTTTCATGAGTTGAGCCTCATCCAGTAACCAAAATGAAGTTTGAAAAATCACCATGGAAACCAAGTACTAAGCAAATAAGATGAATCATGACTATTTCAATGATATCAACCATTCAAGCATCAAGTCAAAGTGTAGTGAAAGTAAGATCCTTAAGGTCAAGGCAATACTAAAACTAATCTCCATATGATTCTTAGCTTGTTTCATGCTACCCAAGATAGAGAAAAGAAGTACATAAAGCTTACTACTAGCATCATTTGCAACATCATGAATCTAGATAATGAACGTGCTAACATTTTATCTTGAAGACAAGAAAGCAAAAAAGTGAAGATTATTGTTCTTAAGATGTTTGCCAAAATTATTTCAAAAGATAATCAACTCAAGCAAGACAATCAAAATAGAATGCCAAACAAAAACTACACATGCAGAAAACAAGAAAACAATCAAAAACTGAAATGAAAAGAAATCAGGTTTGACATCCCCCCAGACTCAAACTTTTCATCGTCCCGATGAAATCAATATGGTGGAGGTGAAGGTGGAGGGGGACGAGGAAAAGGGTGCCTACGACGTGGTTGACCAACGAGAAAACTCGGAAAACCAGGAATTTCGCTTAGGATTACATGATACTCAAACAAAGCATCAACTTGTTGGCTAGTGACATTCATGCTCTGCATAAAGTCTCTCATTCTAGCTTGATCGGTATCATAATCCTGGACAAATTCGGCCACTTGACCCTGGAAATTCCTTGTGAACTGAAAGTGCTCTTGTACTTCTCTAAACTGATTATCTGATAAAGAGAAGCAACCTTCCAACATTCTTCATTGGGCATCATGCTTCTCATGGAGCGATTCTAGAGAAGTACGGAAATCAGAAAAATCAAATCTGGAGGAACCCGTACCATAAGCAAAAGAATGCCTAGCAGGATCTGGATGTCCGGAAGGCTGCAGGTATCCAAATGTTGAGGGTTCAATGTGTGGCTCTGTGTCTCCGGATATAGAGGGAACATATTCGGGATCGATATCAGTGATTACCCAATTAGCAGGGTTACGAATAGACGTTCGTCCAGGACAAGGAAAAGGTAGAGGAAAACCATTCCTCCTAGGAAATGCAAACTCATTCTCATCCCGAACAATCATTTTCATAGCAAGACATGCATCAATGTCTATCATGTCATTGCCATGAATTATTTCCAACCCATCTAAATCAAGATCTAAATTATAAGCTATTCGGGTAATCAATCCACCAAAGACAATTGATCCCGACGATGCCCTTGCGGCTCTTAACAAGGTTTGTACAAAATGAAAACCAGAATCGAAATCGACCTTATGAAGCATTGCCCATAAAGCATAAAGCTCTATCTTTTTAACTACCCCATCACTCTCTCCCCTACCAAAAATAGTTTTGCTCATAATTCTATGTAGGTACCTAAAAATGAGATTTTGCATATGAGAAGCCTTAGCTCTTGAAGGCTCATAAGGTTGATCCAATCCAGTTAATGCATTCCAAAATTGATTCCAATTAAACCTTGAATCAAACCTACGAGGGCTACCGGTAGATAATCCAAAACAAGAATTAAAATCACTAAATGTCTATTGAAATTCTTGATTCATCAATCTAAATGAAAATTTTCTAATATAATCATCCTCGTTAACAAAATGGACATCTAATGAACTTAAAAACTCCAAAACAAGATAAGGATATGTAGGCAAATGTGTGTACATAATATCACCCCACTCTAAAAACCCAATCAACAAATCTACATCTTCCCTAATTCCAAGCATATCAAGAATAGTTGGGTCCATGTATCTAGTACACACAATTTTTCTATTGACAAGAATTGCAAATCTAGTTATATGATCATCATTTCTAAATACTATATTGAATTTATTGTCATTACCTTCGTTGCACGAAGTCCTCTTTCCTTTGCCCTTCATCGGTTGTTTTCCTTTATCCCTAGATGGTTCCTTCTCTTTATCTCCACTGGATCCACCACCTCCTTTACGAAGTTTCTTCAAAAGATTGGACATCTTGTTGAGTTTAGATGAGGGAAGGGACTATTTAGGATTAGAGAAGTAAGATCTCAAAGAAACAAATTTTTGAAGAACAAGATCTGAGGTTAGGAGAACAAAGATCTTGAGTGTTGGAGAGGAAAAGAATCTGGATCTAAGAGAGTTTGAGGAAAAGGTTGAAGAAAAGAGGGATTTTAAAGAGATTGAGAGAAAAGAAGATGTTTTAAGAGAGGTGGGTGTGTACGGGACACGGCCAAAATCTGGCAGTGTAAGGAAAACACGGCCTCTTAAGGGCTTCTCCACACGGGCCGTGTAGATCTACACGGCCCCTCCCTTTTCCTCCTCGGCTTCACTCACACGGCCGTGTCTGGGACACGACCGCATCCTTCTTCTTCTCGGCTTTCTTCACACGGTCGTGTTTGGGACACGACCTTCTGAGTTCACTTCTCTGGATTTGGCACATGGTCGTGTTTGGTACACGGCCGATGCAAGCTTTTGCATTGATTTCTCCACACGACCGTGTCTGGAACACGATCGAAGAACTCTCCTTCTCTGGATTCTTCACACGGCCATGTCTGGGACACGGCCTTGCCCCTTTCCTTGTCTGTAGACTTTACACAGCCATGTCTGGTAGACACGGCCAGGTCATCTTCCTTCTCTGCATCCTTTGCCCGGCCGTGTACAGCACATGACCACGCCCTGTTTTACTCCATTTGATGTTTATTCACCTAATCCACTTCTCCAATACTTCCATGCCCATGAAGAAGTCATGGCCAGCTCATGGAAGTAGATTTTAACCTGAAAACAAAACTGAAAAATAGTGAAAACAAAATAAAGATGAAAATACAAAATACAACTAACTAAAAGAACCCTTGGGTTGTCTCCCAAGAAGCGCTTGTTTAGGGTCTTTAGCTCAACCAATCCAACTTATTCTTCTCGTTTCCTTGCCCTTGGAGGGCAAACATATTTTTCATTTTTGTTGGGAGGTCTCCTCCCAACATCCTCCACCAAATTGTTCTTTTCATTAGGTGGCCTTCCATGAGGATGGAAATTCCATTCCTCAAGTTTGTAAATGCTTGCCCTGCTACAAGCATTTAAAAGAGAAGAAACATGGTTAGAGACATTAGATAAATCATACTCCAACCGTTCCTTACCAATTACCAATGACAACTTATAATTTGTAACATCAATAATTGCTCCAGCTGTAGCAAGGAATGGTCTTCCCAATATGATAGGAATTTTAGGGTCCTCTTCCATGTCCAACACAACAAAATCTGTGGGAATAATACTCCCACCAACTTCTACTGACACATCTTCAATAATACCCATAGGGTACCTGCAGGAATGATCAGCAAGTTATAGTATCATAGTAGTAAGTTTAATGTTTTTGAGACCTAACTTATTACAAATTGAATAGGGAATGAGGCTAACACTTGCCCCCAAATCACAAAAAGCTTTTTCAATGAATTCTGTTCCTATATTGCAAGGAATATAAAAGCTCCCTGGATCCTTCAATTTCGGGGAAGTGTTCTTCACCAAAAGAGCGCTGCATTCCTCAGTTAGTGCAATGGTCTCTACATCTCCTCTCTTTCTTTTATTTGACATGATGTCCTTCAGGAATTTGGCAAACTTTGGCATTTGAAGAATAGCATCTATAAGAGGAACTTCAACGCATATCTCTTTAACCTTCTCCAAAAATTTGCCAAATTCTTCATCCTTTTTAAGCATATTGAGTCTTTGGGGAAAAGGGATAACTTTGCTCTGATGGTTCAGTGGAAGAGTCTCTTCAACCTCAATGGTATTCTCCTCATTATCAAAAATCTGACTAGGTGTAGGAGGAGAGATCTCTTCTTCATTTTGCATCCCTTTTTGAGCAGTCACTTGGGGATTTCCCAAGGTCCGTCCGCTCCTAAGCTCAATTATGTTGCAATGCTCCATAGGATTTACATCAGGTTTTCCAGGAAGTTGTCCTGGTGCTCTAGAAGATGAGGAAGCTAGCTGGGCAATTTGGCTATCCTGAATCTTTTGATGCTTTTCAGAATTATCCATTCTCTGAGTAAGCTTCAATAGATCCTGCTTCATTTCATTTTGATTGGAGATAATTTCTTCAAGCATCTTTTCAATTTTGGATGTAGGAAAGCCTTGAAAAGATTGTTGCTAAAAATTTTGTTGCCCAGATTGAAAATTTGTTCTTGCCCCCATAGATGGTCCTTGATCCTGATTATTTCTGTAAGAGAAATTTGGATGATTTTTCCATCCAGGGTTGTAAGTATTTGAGTATGGGTTGTTCTATCTTTGATTGAAACCCATGATTGCATCGCATTGCTCCAATTGATTAATTTGTGCAGTGATAGCTCCCAATGGACATGAGTCATTTGAATGTTCTGAACTCCCACATACTTCACAAGATATAGCAATGGCATTTACCATATTTGAACTAGTTCCCATATTCTCAAATTTTTTTGTAAGAGCATCAAGTTTTGCAGCCAATAAAGTCACTGCATCAACATCAAACTTTCCTGATGCTTTTGTTATTGGGTTTATTTAAGGATGACCACCACTTCTTTCATTTGCCCATTGATGATGATTTTGTGTTACACTCTCTATGATTTCCTCAGCTTCATCCAAATTTTTATTCTTGAGTGCCCCTCCAGCAGCTGAATCAAGGGACACTTTGGTATGATAATTAATACCATTATAGAAAGTATGCAATACTAACCATCTTTTCAAACTGTGGTGAGGGCATTGTCTGAGCATACTATTATATCTATCCCAAGCTTCAAATAGAGATTCTGAGTCAGCTTGTTTGAAACTTGCAATCAAATTCCTCATATGAGCAGTTTTACTTGAGGGATAGAATTTATCAAGGAATTGTTGCTCACATTATTCTCAGGTGGTGATACTATTGGGAGCCAAAGAATTCAACCATTGCTTGGCCCTATCTCTCAAAAAAACCCAAATAATAATAACCGCACTGCTTCTGAAGGAACACCATTCATTTTCATTGTCCCACATATTTCATTAAAGACCTCTAAGTGTTGATTAGGGTCTTCATGTGGTCCTCCACCAAATTGATTTTGCTGTACCATGGAAATAATTGCAGGTTTAATCTCAAAATTATTTGCCTCCACTGAGGGTCTTGAAATACTAGATCGAAAACCCCTAGCATAAGGTGCTGCATAATCCTTTAGTGGTCTATTAGCCATGTTCAAATGCTCTTGTTCTTCAATTTGTCTCTGCAGAATTCTTCTTCTATGAAATGTTCTATCAATTTCAGGGTCAAGAGGAAAAAATTCTCCTGCAAAGTTGGATCTTCGCATACACAAGAACAAGATTGCAATAGAAACTAAATCAAACAAAGAAATTAAAAACAGAGAAAGGTAAGATTGGAATGTTAGAAAACAAAAGAAAATACAGAATTAAAATTGCTACAAAAGAGTTTCCAAGAAGTTAGAAAGTATACAGGAAAATGAAAACAGAAAACTAGAGATTAGTTACAAATATGCAAATGAAAAGAAATAGAAATGTTATGTTTAGTCTAACTCAATTGATAATCTCTAATGTTATAGCACAGTCCTCGGCAACGACGCCAAAAACTTGTCACGTTCCGCAAGTGTACGGAAATGTCGTAAGTAATATAAAAGATTATCGTATCTACAGGGACTGGAATAAGCACTAGAGATATCTCAAAGCGAATTAGCTAAACAACTAATCAATTGGCTTCAAATGCTAAGGATGAAAAATAAATCTAAAATGAAAGATTAACAAACAAGAGTTTGGGGTTTGAGTTATGATAAAGGGAGCTTCTAGGAGTTTTGGTTTTTTTGTGAAATCTCTTGAATGTATATGGTTTACCAATTCTTATTTCTCAATTATCTAATATTTGTAGAAGGTTATCGGTTCTCTCTTGCAATAGATAACCGGCATAGGACTGATAAATGTACCTAAATGTGATCAATTAGATATGAACCTACGTTGTCCTTACACAGGATTGCACCTATTACTATGCTTCCCTCGGATACCAACATAGAAGTTCATAGCTTCTTAACCCATAAAGATACAAGGATTGAATCATAAAATCTATCCTACCCTCTTGAATAATCTCATTTCCCCTTCAAGGTATCCCTCAAACGTCCTTACACGGGCTTGCACCTGTCACGTGGATCCCTTGGAAAATCGAGTGAGGGTTAATCTTTACAAAGTCTACAAGATATCCAAACAATCAATCAAGAATGAGAATTAAGCCCTAATCACAATTAATCATTTAAGATCCAATCGATCCAAACTAGGCAACATCATAGAAATAAAGAAATGGCAAATCCACAAGAGTTTACATCAATTTATCTCACAAATACTCCCTCCATCCTAGAACAACAAGATTTACTCCATAAAACGAAGAAAGAAAACCAAAGATAAGAAGATTACAAGCATTTCTTCCATCCCAATCCAAGAAGAGGAGAGAAAGAAAACTTATCTACAATATAGCTCCATCTTCGGATCCAATCCTCAATCCTGGAGTCGAATTCGCCAAGATCTCCCTTTAGATCGCCCAAAATTCCTCTCAAGAATGGGAGGAATCCACCAAATCTTGCTTTCTCCTAAAGGGGAGAAGATCCCCTTTCAAATCTTCAAAGAGGCTTTAAATAGAGGGGGGCTTTCGGGCACCACACGGCCCCGAGGCATGGCCGTGTGAGGTTCACACGGCCAGAGCCTTTCCCGCCATCCATACATGACCGTGTGGTGTACACGACCGTGGACAACTCCCATCAAGACCTCCAAGCACGGCCGTGTAGATCCACACAGCCTGGACTGCCCCAGCTTATGGAAACCTGGCACGACCTTGTGGTGCACACGGCCAAAACACTTTTAAGCGCTAGGAACCCTGCACGGCCGTGTGATGCACACGACCAAGGCCTTCTTGGTCTCTGGAAACCTTACACGGCCATGTAGATCCACACGGCCATGTAAGGATTGAACTCTGATTTGCTTCAAGACTTGGCACGGCCGTGTGAGGTTCACACGGCCAGGCCAAGTTCCTTTGCTGTTGCTGCCACACGGCCAGAGCTCCCTACCAATGCAGGGTCGTGTCTGGTACACGGCCAGGTGCCTTCTCGCTTGCTTTGCTTATAAGTTTTGTCCAAGAATGCAGAATCTTCATCAAATTCGACTCCTGTGTACAGGAAATGCACAAAAGCAGATCTCCGAACAAAAAGAGTATATATGCTAAAAGGAAAGCTGGAAGTACAAAAAATGCATAGATCAAGCATGCTCAAAGTATGTAAATGTGCGTCAAAACATGCATAAAAGTATATAAAATCTACGCACATCAGCCATCAAATGTGACAAAATGGGTTAGAGATGGTATTGAGTCTCTAATATAGTTGATTGACATATTTGGGATGTGACTCATGCATGAAAATATGAAATTAGATTCATATAACATGAAAATTGGTTTTAGATGTATAAATGTTATATAAACTAATGTAAGGGATGCATTATGGTCTAGTATGGGAAGATATATCAAGAGAAAGCTAAAACTAGGACTTTAGGTCAAGGTTCAATTGAACTATTTAGATAGTTTTGGGTTATGCATTAATCTTGGGATCTATGATAAATATATTTATATATATATATATATATATATATTTCAAGTAGACATTGGTAAAATAGACTTCTCTATAAAGTTTGGAAATTTTTGGTATATTTTTGAAGTTGGGTCAGAAATACTGTTTGGGGTTGAAATAGTGTACAGTCGATTGGTAATACTATTCATCAAATATAGAATAGTTCTGTGAGTTTGATTCGATGAGGGCAGTCGACTGGGGCCTATGACAGTCGACTAAGGCTTATGACAGTCGGCTGATACAGTCTAAAATTAGTTTTCAGTAGTTAGAAATGACTAAAAGGATGATATATGTGTATGTAATCTTATGGAGAATTAGTACATGATAATTATTGTCATTAGAGGTTAAAGAGTCCAATAATTGGATATTATTGGAGCTATTTTTTGTTGGTGCAATCATGCCCTGGAAGTTTCAATGTATTGACAATTGTTTAAGTTTAGGTTAATACGGTGAATCTAACATGCATTGTGAGTTTGCAAGAGAAGTTTCTTGCAGGTCAGAAGACCGGATGCAAGAGAAGTCCAAGAAGGTCGAGGACTGGATTCTTGGCAAAGGAGCCCTTGCAGGTCAGAAAACCGGATGCAAGGCAAGAGAAGTCCAAGAAGGTCGAGGACCGGATTCTTGGCGAGAGAAGTTCCTGCAAGTCAGAAGGTTGGATGCGTGTTAAGCTCACTTAGCAAAAATCGATTGGTAAATCGATTTAGATATGGCTGTGAGGCAGAATACTTTTGAATTGATCAGCCGATCGATTGGAAGGAAGCCAATCGATCGGCCGATCGATCGGGAAGTTTCTGCGCGAAGCAAAGAGTGCTTCTGGATCGATCAGCCGATCGATTGGGGTAATCCAATCGATCGAGCGATCGATCCAAGAAGCTTCTGTGCGAAGCACTAAATGCTTCTGGATCGATCAGGCGATTGATTGGGGAACCAATCGATCGAGCGATCGATCCAGGAAGCTTCTGTGCGAAGCATAGAAGCCTCCTAAATCGATCAGCCGATCGATTGAAGTTACTCAATCGATCGGCCGATCGATTCACAGATGCACTGCGATTTTGGATTTCACGAGCGTGTGGCTGAATCGATTCAAGCACTACACCAATCGATTCAAGTTCAAGTGAAGTAATCTACGCCGTTGATCTTGACGCGATGACTTCCAACGGATACTTATGAATCAATTCAGATTTAATCTCAATTGATTGACGGCGACGGTTATGTGAGAAACGGCTAGTTTTCGCTTCATTTAAAAGAGATGAAGAAAAAGAAACGGGTCATCTTTAACGAAAAATACTGTTCTATTGCTCTTGCATCATCAATCTTGGAAGTGCTGAACATCTCTCAAGAGTTTGAAGAAAAAGCTCTCCATCTCCCACGTTCTCCAGTTGCACGCTGCAAGGAAGAAGCATTTTCAAGTGTGTAATCCTTCCTTTTTTCTTCATTGTGTTGGGTGTGATCTTTTCTCTTATAAAGGGAGAGTTGTAAGAGTTGTAAGGTTTCTCCACCTTCGGTGTTATTCCGAGAAGGAGAGGTTTGATAGTGAAAGGGTGACGGTGGTGTGGATCTTTGGACTAGTCACCTCCTTGAGGAGGTGGATACCAAGTAAATACAAGTGTTAGCATTGCTTTCAAGTGTCCGCTGCGAAAAATCAAGTTGATCAAGAAAACGAAGTGAGTCATTCACCCCCCCTCTAACTCAACTGATCCTAACAAGTGGTATCAGAGCATTGGTTTGCTTTTGAGGATTCACCGCCAAGAAACCACAAGTTAAAGAGCTACAAGATGTCATTGAAGGAGGGACATAGTACTTCACGACCACCATTCTATGAAGGCAGTAATTTCACGTATTGGAAGAGTCGTATGGAACACTATCTCATGACTGAAATTGACAAGTGGTTCTCAATCATGGAGGGATTCACGGCGCCAACTGAAAATAGAAAAATGCTTGAATCATCAAGGTGGACCGTTGAACAAAAATTAAAGGCTCAAGCAAATGCTAAGGCAATCATGACTCTCCAGTGTGGGTTGAGTTCGGAACAACTCAACAAGGTTGGACCTTTCTGTTGGATCGAGACGTGCTAGAGGGGGGGGGTGAATAGCACTCGTGGCTAAATCGTTCGTATCGGAAAACTATCGGAGTTAAATATGCAGCGGAATAAAAGAAATAGTCACACAGAGACAGGTCGATTTTACTTCGTTCGGAGCCTTGATCGACTCCTACTCGAAGGCCCGCGATCCTTGATCGCTTCCGGTGGGCAACAACTATAAGCTCGATAATGATTACAATTTGAAGTACAATAAATGACAACAATTAATTATACCGACGACAATATCGTAATCTGAAAATTCGGAGCTCCGGGTCGTCGGTGTCTCGTAGCAGCACTTCGGAATCGTCTCGTGAGCAGCTTGTAGCAGAAAGATCGCTTGTAAGTCCCCTTATAAAGGGCATCCAAGGCGCCTTGAAAGCCATCCAAGGCGCCTCCACCGCTCCGATTCCATCGTGCAGATAAGCGCTGACCATTCTGCGCTTATCACAGTTGAAGGTGCCTCCATCACCACTCAAGGCGCCTTCAACAGGTCCAAGGCGCCTCCATCACCACTCAAGGCGCCTTGAACACGGTTTCGTAGCCAGCTCTTCCTTTGTACCCGAGGCGCCTCCAAGCTCCATGGAGGCGCCTTGGACACTGTTCATCCGAGGCTTTAAGTTGCTCCTTTGCACCTGCAAGATACGTTAGTCCCAAACACTATCCTGCAGCACAAAGTTAGCACATAATACAATAGATATTATAAATGAAGTATTAACAGTCTCCGGACTGTCCGAGTCTGACTTCAGGTTTCCTACCGGAAACCCTAGGTCGACCCGACGCCTACTGTTCCCTCTACGGGGAATGCGTCCTCACCTACTCCACTCAGGAGATTTACCTGTTGCCAGTACGATCCTCCAGATCGACTGGACTTTCCGCCTAGGGTTACCACCCCCTAGGACCTAGGGTTACCGCCCCCTAGGGTTTTTCTCCACCTAGGGTTACCACCCCCTAGGACCTAAGGTTGCCGCCCCTTAGGGTTTTCCTCCACCTAGGGTTACCGCCCCCTAGGACCTAAGGTTGCCGCCCCTTAGGGTTTTCCTCCACCTAGGGTTACCGCCCCCTAGGACCTAAGGTTACCCCCCCTTAGGATTTTCCTTCACCTAGGGTTACCACCCCCTAGGACCTAAGGTTACCCCCCCTTAGGTTTTCCCTTACCTAACCGCAGTTAGGACTTTCCTCCACCTAGGGTTACCACCCCCTAGGACCTAGGGTTACCACCCCCTAGGATTTTCACTTGCCTAACCGCAGTTAGGACTTTCCTGAAACACTCATTCAACATGTTAGATAACAGAGAATCTTAACTTTGAATCCCTTTGCCATTATCAAAACTTAGGTTCGATCGTCGGATGCTTCCTGCACCAAGGTTGGACCTTTCAAGAGTGCCAAGGATTTATGGGACAAGCTCATTGAGCTAAATGAAGGCACCAAGGATTCAAGAATTGCAAAGAGAGACCTCTTGATAAATCAACTTCAAAACTTCACAATGAAGGATGGAGAAACAGTAAGCTCACTACATGGGAGATTCAAGGAACTCCTAAATGGTCTTCATTCAGTTGGAGAGAGTGTGGAGAACCGAGATCTCATAAGGTATGCCTTAAAATCTTTCCCAAGAAACTCATTATGGTCATCCATGGTGGATGCCTACAAGGTTTCAAGGGACTTGTCAATAGTAAAATTGGATGAATTATTTTGTGAACTTGAATTGCATGAGCAAGCTAACACAAGCCACAAAGAGAAAGGTATAGCCTTGGTTGTAGGTGAGAAGAGCAAAAAGAAGCACAAGGAAAAGAAAAGGAGAAGAAGGAATCATCTTCAGAATCTGAGAAAGATAGTGATAGTGATAGTGATGAAGAGCTATCTTCTAGTGAAATGGCGAACTTTGTTCGAAGAATGATGAGACATTCAAGGAAGTTTGACAAAAAGGATGTTAAGAAGATTTTCAATGATGAAAAGAAAAAAGGTAAATCTCTTGTGGATTCTAAGACTAAGACTGATGTAATTTGCTATGAATGCGAGAAAAAGGGGCACTACAAAACAGAGTGTCCAAAGTTGAAGAAGCAAGAGGAAAAGATCAAGAAAAAGAAGAAGACTTTGAAAGCCACATGGGACGACTCATCGTCAAGCTCATCGGAAGAAGATGAAAGGAAGAGCTCAAAGCACATGGCTCTCATGGCCTTAGGCCATGTTGAAGATAGTGAAGATGAAGATAGTCATGGAGAGGATGTGGAGTCTTCAAGTGAGTCATCATCTAGTGATGATGAGGTAATTTTTCCCAAGCTTGATAAGATGTATACCACCATTGCATGCTTAACCAATGCACTAGCTAAATCAAAAGGGAAGGTTAAGAAATTGCAAAATGAATTGAAAACATTTAAAAATGAAATTGTGTCATGTGAAATTTGCATGCTTCATGAAAATGACACAAATAATTTTGATGATCTCAAAGAGGAAAATGCATCATGAAATTACAAGTTGATAATCTTAGAGGTGCTCTAGAAAAATTTACTTCAAGCTCAAAATATTTAGACATGATTCTAGGAGCTCAAAGGGATGTGTACAACAAAGCGGGACTAGGTTTTAAATCACAAGATAAGGAAGTTAAATTCAGGTCTCTAATTAGTAGAAATCATGCTTCAAGGGTTAAGTTTGTTCAAGCTTGGGTACCGAAGCAATTTGTTATTGATGCTACTGGACCCAAGGTTTGGGTACCAAAACATTTGGTTTATCGTGTTTAAACAGGCATGCGCCAAGGGGGAGCATCCAACAACATGGTTCGTAGATAGTGGATGTTCTAAGCATATGACGGGGGATTCTTCAAAATTCTCATCATTTAGACACAAAAGTAAAGGTACCGTTTCTTTTGGTAATAGTGGTGAATTAAAAGTCATAGGAATAGGAGATATCAAAATTTCTGAAAAATTTATGATTAAAAATGTGTTATTAGTGAAAGACATGGTCTTTAATCTTTTAAGTGTTAGTCAACTATGTGATTCGGGTTATAGAGTTGAGTTTAACTCATCTCAATGCCTAATCAAGCATAGTGAACTAAACACCAATATTCTCATAGGCCATAGAAGAGAGAATATTTATCAAGTTGAAGTATTTGGTACTACTAATGTGTTTGCTAAGTGTCTCATGTCTAAAGAGGAGGAGACTTGGCTTTGGCACCGGAGACTTGCTCACACCAACATGAGGAATATCAAAAAACGTTCAAAGAAGGAGTTGGTGCAAGGATTGCCAAAGTTGAAATTTCAAAAAGACAAAATATACGATGCATGTCAAATGGGTAAGTAAACCAAAACTACTCATAAAGGTAAAAATGTTATAAGTACCTCAAATGCTTTGGAGCTTATTCACATGGATTTGTTTAATAGTAGTAGGTATACTTCCTTGAATGGTAGTAGATATTGCTTTGTGATTGTGGATGATTACACTAGATATACATGGGTGTTCTTCTTGAAACATAAGGATCAAACTCTAGATACCTTGATTGCTTTTTGTAATAGAGTAGAAAATGAAAAGAATCATAAGATAAGCAAAATAAGAAGTGATCATGGAGGAGAATTTGAAAATGATAGATTCATAAGCTTTTGTATGGAAAAAGGTTATAAACATGAATTTTTCACCCCTAGGACTCCTCAACAAAATGGAGTTGTTGAGAGGAAAAATAGGGTTCTACAAGAGGCCGCTAGGAGCATGTTAAATGAATCTTCACTTCATAGTTTTCTATGGGCCGAAGCAATTAATACGGCTTGTTATGTTCAAAATCGAACTTTAATACATAAGTTTCTAGGAAAAACACCTCATGAGTTGTGGTTTGGTAAATCACCTACAATTAAGCATCTTAGAGTTTTTGGATGCAAGGTCTATATACTAAACACCAAAGATCATTTGGGAAAAATTTTCGCCAAGGCGGATGAGGGCATTCTTGTAGGGTACTCAGGTCATAGCAAAGCATATCGAATTTACAACAAGAGATCAAAATTAGTTGAAGAATCACTAAATGTTGTATTTGAAGAAAATCCTTCTTTGAATTCTATAAGAGCAAACGATGAAGAATTACAATTTGAGTTAGAGAAACTAACACTGAATGAAGAAAATCATCAAGAAGAAAACCAAGAGAGTGATGGTGAGAAAAATGAACCTTTACCACTTGAACCCGAAATTATAACAAATCAAGAATCAAGACCTACTAGGATTCATGTAAATCATCCCTTAGATCAAGTAGTAGGAGACATCACTCAAGGAGTGAGAACTCGATCTTACTTTAGAAATGAAGGAAGTCAAGTTGCCTTGATATCTCAAATAGAACCAAAAACCATTGATGATGCCTTATTTGATCCCGATTGGATTTTAGCAATGCAAGATGAACTATCTCAATTTGAGAGAAGTCAAGTTTGGGATTTAGTTCCTAGGCCTACAAATAAATCAATTATTGATACAAAATGGGTTTTTAGAAATAAACTTGATGATAAGGGGATAGTTGTGAGAAACAAAACTAGATTGGTTGCTAGGGGTTTCAATCAAGTAGAATGGTTAGACTATGATGAAACTTATGCACCCGTAGCAAGATTGGAGTCAATTAGGATGATATTGGCCTTTGTCGCCCACAAGGGGTTCAAGTTGTACTAAATGGATGTAAAATCAGTATTTTTAAATGGTGTTATAAAAGAAGAAGTATATGTTGAGCAACCACAGGGATTTGAAAATTTGGAGTGTCCAAACCATGTATATAAGCTCAAAAAGGCCTTATATGGGCTAAAACAAGCTCCCTGAGCTTGGTATGAACGATTGTCAACATTTCTAGTATCCAAAGGGTTTCATAGAGGGAAAATTGATCCCACATTATTCTTAAAAAATAGTGGTAATGATATGTTTGTTGCCCAAATATATGTAGATGACATTATTTGTGGCTCCACAAATAAAGATTTTTTAAATGAATTCATTAATCACATGGAGAGTGAGTTTGAAATGAGTTTGGTTGGTGAGTTAACATTTTTTTTCTAGGGTTACAAATTAAGCAAACAAAAGAAGGCATTTACATTCATCAATCAAAATATGTCAAAGAGCTATTTAAGAAGTTTGGAATGGAAAATGCAAAGGAAATATCTACTCCCATGGCCACTAGTACTAAATTGGATAAAGATGTTGAGGGGAAAGAAGTTGACTCCAAGGTGTATCGTAGTGCTATAGGGAGTCTTCTTTATCTTACGACTAGTAGACCCGACATACTTTTTGCCGTAGGTATATGTGCACGGTATCAATCTTGTGCCAAGGAGTCACATTTGAGTGTCGTTAAGCGAATTCTTCGTTATCTCAAGGGGACTCACAATGTTGGTCTTTGGTCGAAACTTTTGACCTAGTGGGCTATACCGATTCCGATTATGCCGGATGCAAATTGGATCGCAAAAATACTAGTGGTAGTTGTCAATTTCTAGGATCTTCTTTAGTAAGTTGGTCAAGTAGAAAATAACATTGTGTAGCTCTCTCCACAACCGAAGCGGAATATATTGCCATGGGAGAGTGTGTATCACAATTATTGTGGATGACTCATACTCTAGAGGACTATAAACTTACCTATAACAATGTTCAAGTTCTTTGTGATAATGTGAGTACAATCAACTTGACCAAAAATCCCGTTCATCATTCAAGAACGAAACACATAGAGGTTAAACATCATTTTATTTGTGATCATGTAACTCGAGGTGATATCATTTTAAATTATGTTGGATCAAAATCAAACTTAGCCGATATCTTCACTAAACCTCTTCCCGAAGTTGAATTTAGCTTTCTTAGAAGGGAATTGGGAATGTGTTGTATTGATCAAATCATATCCTCCATGATCACTTCATAGGTAAAGCTTTTTAAGTTCTATTCACCTTAACATTGCCTCTCACAAGAACATAGGATTGTCCTCTTAATATGATTTAGATGGGGTGAGAGGTTAGGGACATTTATCTTGGTCATGATGCTTGTTATGATGCATTATTTTGGTCAAGAAAAGTGGTTTTCATATGAAACATTCATTTGTCCAATCATAGGGAAAGCAAGTATACAAATCATGTGCACGTTGCCCTACGATTATGATTGGAAATTTTAAATTTACCATATATGTAAAACTTATTTTTAAATCCTTGGGTGAAGTTTGTTATTGGATGAGAGGTAACACTGAACATTTAGATACACACTTACTCAAATCATTGAAGTTTTCGACAATCTTCAATTTTGTGTAAGTTTTCGCTAAGAAGAGTCAAATCTTGTAAAAAAATTTTAATATACGATATGTATAGTGTCTACACAAAATTTCATGATTTTTAGAGTAGTGTACGTTTTGTTTGTGCATTTCGAAAACTTGGATCTGAAAGTTTTTGAAAGTGCCGTAATATCAGACCTCCCAATCGATCGGTTGATCGATTGAGAGGCTTGCGTCTCACCACAGAAAGCATATGAATCGATCAATGGGTCGATTCAGAGTGTTTCAATCGATCAATGGATTGATTGGAACGCAGTTTCGACTTTCCAGAAAGCATCTGGATCGATCAACGGATCGATTCAGTGCGTTTGAATCGATCAATGGATCGATTGAGACGCATGTTTCAATTTCCACTGAGGCGTCGTGAATCGATCAACCGATCGATTCACTTGTTCTCAATCGATCAGTCGATCTATTGGGAATTTGAAACCCATCTTAAAACCTGATTACCCTAGGTTTTCTCTCACTCCACCTCATTTTCTCTCCCGACGCTTTTCTTGCCCTAGTTCTTAGGCGATTTTACCGGCGACTCTCCCACCTGCATCGGTCGTTCTCTCTGGCAGTTTTTCTCCGGCGACGGGCGCTCTTCCACCTTTCTTTCGCCTTTGCTCCTTTTACGGCCTGGTCGTCCCTTCTTCCTTGTCTCATTGTCGCAGTTCACAATGCCAAACTCAAACCCTAGGTAACTCCTCTATTTTTTTTTTGTCTTCTTCTCTCTATTTTGTTGTTGATTGTGGCTAATCCTGATGTTTCTTTTTTACATTTCATTCATGCATCATGTGCACGGCCATTTGTTTTCTCCTTGCATTATGATTCCATCGTGTTGCTTCTGTTCTTGTGCATTTTTTCCATCCTTCAGAAAGAAACAAAAGGTTAGAGAGTCTGGTGAGGTTTCCTCTTGAATGCAATCACGTCCTAAGCCTCCTACTGATCAGCACTTCCCAAATGCTGCCTTGCAGTAGGCCTTTCACCGAAACACCTTCAAGCTGATTCCTCCTCATTCAATTGATAAAAAATTCTATCACGACTCTTGCTTTGAAGTGTTTTCCTTGATAGAGTACTATAAACTTTCCTCCATTGTTTATTGTGAACGCAGTGTCAATCCTAGCCTTGTTTCCGAATTCTATAACAACTTGCATACCTCGGATGGAATTCTTTATCGCACTCGTGTTGCCAAGCGTAGCTTGGATTTCTCATATCAGATTCTTCAGGAGTTTTTAGAGTGTCGCCCTTCCACGAGTGATTTCATCTTTTATCTTACCCTGCCTGAGCTCCTGCCCCCGCCATTCGAGCATATCACTATTGCTTCCATGCATCAAGCTCTTTTTGGCCGTCTTTGTCCAGATGGTCCACTTGCACATATCACCACTTTCTCGTCTCTTGAGTTATCTGCCCTGGACAATGCCCTATTCAAAGTCATTATAAACTGTCTTTTGCCTATTGTCTCTCGTGCTTTAGCCCTTCTGAGACCTCCTCACATGTTCTTGATGTACGCCATGCGGCATCGCCTTGATGTAAACATAGCCTTGAACATCTTTCACTGCATCATTCACTTCACTCAGCCTATGCAGCAAACAGTTCATATGCCTTTTGGCAATCTCATTACTGAGTGGTTGGAGTCCATGGAGGTAAATGTCTCCCGAGGGAAGCTATAACATATGACAGTTTCGTATTCCCGCATCTCTTCGTGATCTTTCACGAAGATTGGTATGGTGGCTGGACCGGATGGCATCAGATGGATTGACGAGCGTGCCCTTGGTGAGGGACCACGAGGTCGACCTCGGAGGGCAGGACAGGCGCCGGATCCAGAGGCTGTTGATCCTCAGGCGGATATTGAGGCACCTGCTTCTCCAGATCCTGCTGTCGCTACCCAGATTCAAATGCTTGAGGATACTGTAGACACTCGTCTTGAGGATCTGTCCATAGCTGTTGCTGAGATGCGCACTGAGATTGCCACTCTGAGGACGAGTGTTGAGTCTTTGACCGAGCTAGTGCGCTCGTGGATATCAGGTCGTTCTCCTCAGCTCCCTCCTCTGGCAGAGAATGTGCCCCCGGGTCCTGCTGCTTCTTCCAGGAGTCCTGTTGCTCCTACTGATGTTGCTGCTCCTTCTGCTCCTTCTGAGGGCGACATGATTGAATTTTATGTTCCATTATGACATCTAGTGTCGCTTTTCTGTATGGATGTTTGGTTGTGTGTCTTTTAGTTTGCAGTGTGTGTCTTTTAGTTTGCAGTGTGTGTCTACGACACCATTTTGTATTTTGTGTCCATGGTATGACTTGTCGGTTGAACATATGTGTTTTGGCACAACTATTTTCGTCTATGGTATACATAATTCCTCTTTGATGTTTTGGTTTAAAGGAGGTGTCTCTTTCTAGTATATTGTTTTTGCTTCTTAAACCCATTTAGGGGGAGTACCCCTCAGATTTATCGTAGTTGCTTAGTGCCCATATTAAGGGGGAGCTTCTTTTTTTTTTGATTTTTGACAAAGGGGGAGATATGTTGACGTTTATGCTTAATTTAATTACAATTGAAGTTCATGTAATTACAATTGAAGTTTATGCTTACTGCTTATGCTAAATTTAGATAAATTTCAGCGCAGTTGCAATCATTGTTTATCATTGTATTATTATGGTATATTGGAAATTAGCCTAAACTTAAATAGATTGTCAAACATCAAAAAGGGGGAGATTGTTGGTGCAATCATGCCCTAGAAGTTTCAATGTGTTGACAATTGTTTAAGTTTAGGTTAATACGGTGAACCTAACATGCATTGTGAGTTTGCAGGAGAAGTTTCTTGCAGGTCAGAAGACCGGATGCAAGAGAAGTCCAAGAAGGTCGAGGACCGGATTCTTGGCAAAGGAGCCCTTGCAGGTCAGAAAACCGGATACAAGGCAAGAGAAGTCCAAGAAGGTCGAGGACCGGATTCTTGGCGAGAGAAGTTCCTACAAGTCAGAAGGTTGGATGCGTGTTAAGCTCACTTAGCAAAAATCGATTGGTAAATCGATTTAGATATGGCTGTGAGGCAGAATACTTTTGAATCGATCAGCCGATCGATTGGAAGGAAGCCAATCGATCGGCCGATCGATTGGGAAGTTTCTGCGCGAAGCACAGAATGCTTCTGGATCGATCAGGCGATCGATTGGGGAACCAATCGATCGAGCGATCAATCCAAGAAGCTTCTGTCCGAAGCATAGAAGCCTCCTGAATCGATCAGCCGATCGATTGAAGTTACTCAATCGATCAGCCGATCGATTCACAGATGCACTGCGATTTTGGATTTCACGAGCGTGTGGCTGAATCGATTCAAGCACTACACCAATCGATTCAAGTTCAAGTGAAGTAATCTACGCCGTTGATCTTGACGCGATGACTTCCAACGGATACTTGTGAATCAATTTAGATTTAATCCCAATCGATTCACAGCGACGGTTATGTGAGAAACGGCTAGTTTTCACGTCATTTAAAAGAGCTGAAGAAAAAGAAATAGATCATCTTTAACGAAAAATACTATTCTATTGCTCTTGCATCATCAATCTTGGAAGTACTGAACATCTCTCAAGAGTTTGAAGAAAAAGCTCTCCATCTCCCACGTTCTCCAGTTGCACGCTGTAAGGAAGAAGCATTTTCAAGTGTGTAATCCTTTCTTTCTTCTTCTTTGTGTTGGGTGTGATCTTTGCTCTTATAAAGGGAGAGTTGTAAGAGCTGTAAGAGTTGTAAGGTTTCTCCACCTTCGGTGTTATTCCGAGAAGGAGAGGTTTGATAGTGAAAGGGTGACGGTGGTGTGGATCCTTGGACTAGTCACCTCCTTGAGGAGGTGGATACCAAGTAAATACAAGTGTTAGCATTGCTTTCAAGTGTCCGCTGCGAAAAATCAAGTTGATCAAGAAAACGAAGTGAGCCATTCCCCCCCCCCCCCCCCCTCCCCCCCCTCTAGCTCAACCGATCCTAACATTTTTGATGTATGACAAAGGGGGAGAAGTTTATGTTTAAGTGAGAAACCTAAATGTTTTTGCAAGAAATCCTAGCTCAAGGGAGAGCTTAGGTGAAGGGAGAGCCTAGTATTAAGTTTTGTGATTTATACATGAATTGATTTACATATTTATTTGCATATGTATTGCTATATTGCTTCCCCAACTTAAACGGGTTGTCAAACATCAAAAAGTGGGAGATTGTTGGAGCAATCTGTGTAACCCTAGGTTTTATTGTTTAGGCAAGGTTTAAGTTAGGTTTATTATTATATTTAATATGTGTTGTGAGCATGCAGATGCATGTACAACAAGGAAAGTCCAACTGTGATCTTGACAAAGGTGAAAGTCTAAGTGGAGTCTTGGCGGTATAAGTCCAAGTATGGGTTGGCAAGGATAAAGACTCGACAACAAGGACAAAGTTGATAGAAGCTCCTGAAGGCAAGGCGTGAAGGATGGAGAGACATCTGAGAGATGCAAGGCTGATGGAAGAGGCTTGAAGGTGAGCTCAAGAGTTGTACGAGCAAGGGCGAGTGCATGAGTGATTGTACTTGGGGGTAAAACCCTAAGTTAGGGTTTACCAGTCGATTGATATATGTCTCTGTCGACTAATAGTTAAGAACCAGTAACTCAGAAAGATATAGAATTTGAGATTGTAGAGTTACCAGTCAATTGCACCAGTCGACTGCTAAAGTTAGCAGTTAACTGAAAGCGAATAGAATGCTTCTGTTCGCTTAGTCCATGAACAACAGTCGACTGGTAAATATGACAGTCAACTGGTATCAAACTGTTGGGGTGTAATGGTCGATTTTTCACATAGGTCAGTCAACTAATGACTTTACCAGTTAACTGGTAGCAGGAAAATAGCCTGGATTTTTTCTCGCAAGCTCTATATAATGAAGCTTATGATGACTAACTTGGGTGACGACAATAGAGGTGGTTAACTCCTATTAGAGTCTCCAAAGATCTTATTGTGATCCAAGTGCTTGTGGTCAAGAGTTGTTGTGAGGTTTTTCCACCAACAAGGAGATTATGCTAGCCAGAGTTTGCAGAGGATTGATCTACTGACGGATTGAGGTTTCATCCACCTTACGGATAGACCGTGGAGTATGAGCAAGTAATCTCCGAACCATGTAAATAAACGTGTTGTTTGGTTTGTTGTCTCTTTGTCTTTATTGTTTATAGGTTAGCTTTCATCTTGTTAGTTTATTTTTATTTTTCGCTATGCACTAACAAGTATAGGAAGCGATCAAAGAGGGTGATCGACTATTCACCCCCTCTAGCCGAGCATCAAGGTTCCAACATAAAATAACAAACATAAACGATTAGAATCGATTGGACAATCGATTAAAACTTTCCTAATCGATTAAGAATTTTTTCTAATCGATTAAAAACCTTGAGTCGTGATAAAATCTTACTGTAAATAGATTAAGAAATTTTTTTCTAATCAACTAATAAGTTGAAATCATGACATACTCTATTGGAATTGATCAACTAATTGATTGGTGCCTTCAATCGATTAGGATTGAAGTCCAATCGATAATTAACAGTACGACAACGCCAATTTTTAATCGATTAAGATTATTTTAATCAACTAAGATTATTATTAATCGATTAATGATATTTTTTAATCAATTAAAATATTAAAGTAATCAATTAAACACGGTTTCAAGTTCAAGATTTAAAAGAAAAAAAACATTAACATTGTCTGAATGTCAAACTGTGAAAGAAAAAAAATATTAAATAAATTTTGATGCAATAATTAAAGGATTAAATAGTATTAAATAATATTATTTAATTATAAAATTTAAAGGAAGCTTTAGTTTCTTAAATGAGGGTTCTATATATAATTATGTAGTCACATATAGTAAATTTTCAGATCGATTGGGATAATCAATTAGATCATACCAATAAATTAGTATAATGTATCAATTGATTAATAAGTCTAATTTTGTGTTGTTAGGACTTATTAAGTAATTTCTATTCGAATAAAGTTTCTAGAGTTTTTTTGGATTTATTTATACAACGTGCTATTAAGTTGAACTAATGTGGCAGCCTAAAGGAAGACACTTAGGTAGATTTAGCATATTTTGTGTTGGTAGATATACTAAGAGTAATCAACTCAAAAAAAGATTACTTTTATGTCATATATATGTACAAGGTAGCTTACAGCTATAGAATAAAAATATTATTTTATTCATATCATGCACAAGATATGTTAGCCCAAAGAAAGACATATTATGTGGTTGATTAAGGTTGTTGTGAGCTATGGAATAAAATATAACTCATATAAAGTATCATATTATGTGCACAATAGGTCAGTCAAAAGGAATCCATTGTGTGTTCAATTAAAGTGTGAAGTATATCTGAGAGTATTACCGCTAACAAATTATATTTTAGTCCACAGAGTAAAATGTAATGTTGTATTTGGTATCTCATAAAGAGCTCATTTATATGCATTTAAAATTTTATTTTATTTTCATAATCTTATATCATTATATATTTATATGTTCTTGGCTTTAATTAAATCGTAAGCTTACATTATTTTCTCTCTTTTATTATTTCAGTGCAATCAGTGTCTGATAGTCTTAATAACATTCCCACACTAACTAATTTAAATTTTACTGAATGGAAAGAATACATGATTGTAGTCTTAGGCTATATGGACTTAGACTATACATTAAAGAATGATTGCCCCGCACCTCTGACCAGTGCTAGCACTATAGAGCAGAGGATTGAATTTCAACTATGGGAGAAATTAAATCAAATGTGTTTGAGTATCATGAGACTTTTTATACTAACACCAATAAAGGGCTCAATTACAAGGAAGGAGATGCTAGGAGTTTCCTGGACCAATTGGTAGACTGATTCACTTCAAATGAAAAGGTCAAGACTACCACACTTCTCACGAAGTTGGTAATCATGCGGTATAGTAGTAAAGGATATATAAGGGAGCATATTATGGAGATGTTTAATATAGTGAAAAGTCTGAAAGCACTAAAATTTGATATATCTGAGGGTATGTTAGTGCATTTCATTTTAATATTTTTACCTACATGGTTCGCTCCTTTTAAGATATCGTATAATACTCAAAAGGGAAAGTGGGCATTGAATGAGTTCATTGCTTAATGAGTGCAAGAGGAGGGGAGACTAAATATTGAGACATCTGAAAGTGCTCACTTAGCATATGATTCTCAAAGTGTGAGAAAGAAGTGAAAGAGGATTAATAATAAAGGAAAAAGAAAACAAACTGCAGATTCTGGAGGTAATAGTCATAAGGAGCACGAGAAGTAAGATAAGGAATCCACTTGTTTCTTTTGCAAGAAGAAAGGTTTTATGAAGAAAGATTGCCTCAAGTACGCCAACTGGCGTGTAAAGAAGGGTAAACTTCTCAACTTTGTTAGTTCAAAAGGCAATTTAGTGATTGTATCTACTAATACTTGGTGGATATATATTGGTGCTACTACTCACATAAATATTACTATGTAGAGTTGTCTTAGGACCTTATCGACTTCCGCTTGATGGTAAAATATACATCTATACAGAAAATGGAAAGAAGCCTAAAGTCAAATTAATAGGTGTATATAGACTTTGTTTAGGAATCAACGTGTTTCTGAATTTAGAAAATATATTTATTGTATCATCTTTTCGACATAATTTAATTTTAATTTCTTGTTTGGACAAATCAAGTTATTCTTGTTCATTTAGAAATATAATTTTTAGTATTTTCTTTAATTCAGTATTGGTTGGCAAATAAGTCCTTAGTTGATAAGTTTTATAAATTAAACACTTTTATTTCTACAGTTGATAATGTAATAATGCATAGTATATGTATCAAACACAAATTGACTGATGATAA
This sequence comes from Zingiber officinale, assembly GCF_018446385.1. Lineage (NCBI taxonomy): Eukaryota > Viridiplantae > Streptophyta > Magnoliopsida > Zingiberales > Zingiberaceae > Zingiber > Zingiber officinale. The sequence continues at coordinate 95,331,246 of NC_055994.1, read as the reverse complement.
TTCTTTCATGTTGTGGTATAGACGTTTATGACATATATCTAAACAACACTTAGAAAGGTTAATGTCACATGGAATTCTTGATTCCCTTGACATGTCATGTTAGACTTTGATGTTTGCATAGAATGTGTTTAAGGGAAGACCACTAACAAAAGGAACAAGGGGCTAGTCGTTATAGTGATATTTTAGAGCTAATACATACGAACATTTGTGGACTATTCCCTAAGGTATATTGGACTAGACACACGTATTTTATTAGTTTCATAAATGACTATTCCAGATTTGGCTATCTGTACCTTATTCATGAGAAGTCACAATCTTTGGACATGTTCAAAATTTTCAAATCCAAAGTTGAACTTTAACTAGGAAAGAAAATTAAAGTCGTCTAATCCAACCATAAAGGTAAATATTATGGTCAATATGATGGATTAAGTGAACAACATCTAGGGCCTTTTGTAAACTACCTTACTGAGTGTGGAATTGTACTTCAATATACCATGCATGATACACCCAGTCAAAATGGTGTAGCTAAGCGTCGCAATTAAACACTAAAAGACATGGTGAAAAGTATGATAACCTTCACTTCTCTACTGGAGTCTTTATAGGGTGAGACATTCAAGACTACAGTTTACCTACTCAATATAGTACCTACTAAGGCAGTAACTAAAACCTCATTAGAGATGTAGACGGGTAGACAACATAACATTAGGCATTTACATGTCTCGAGTTGTCCAATTGAATCTAGTCCTTACATGCCTAATAAAAGGAAATTGAACTCAAAAATAGTTAGCTATAATTTTGTAAGTTACTTTCAAAAGTCAAGAGGGTATAAATTTTATGATTCCTCTAATAGATGATAGACCGAATGGGTGTGATAGAGGGGGGGGGGGGGGGGGGGTGAATATCACTTTCTTTAAAAATTTTCTTTTTCTTTTAAATCAGAATCGTGCAGCGGAAAGTAAAAAGGGAGACAGGTTCATTTACTTCGTTCGGCGCCTAGCTCGACTCTTACTCGAAGGTCCGCGGTCCTTGATCGCACCGATGGGCAATCACTATAACCCTTCTTTCTGAAACCTTCGGAAAGAAGCAGATCGTACAGATACAAGAAGTATAAGATAGTAACAACCCTACTATCTTATTTAATTTTAAGTGCAATACAAAAATTATACAGACAATAGTATGTGTAGGCTATAGCATGGTGGTACTTCCGGACGAAGTGACTTGCTGAGCTGATGAAGATGTGTAGCACAATCCGTACACGAAGAAGAGCTTTTGAGATATTCAGAAGTGTTATTTAGTCACAGACTTTGAGCCTCCTTTTATAGGTGTACTGGACGTTCGGTCGACCGATCCCACTGTTCGGTCGACTGAACCGGCTCCCTTCCTTTCCGGCTGGACTCTAACGCTGGCTCGATCTTTTGCATTTACTGATCATAAAGGGTTCGGTCGACTGATCCAACTTTTCGATCGACCGAACAACTTCCTTCCCTATTCGTCGTGATTTGCCGAGATCAACAGTTAATGCACCATTAATGCTGATTGGTTCGGTCGACCGATCCCTATGTTCGGTCAACCGATTCGCTTCTTTTCCTTTACTGCTGATCGGTGTTGATGAACTGGTGCTGAGTCATCATGGTCCGGTCAACCGATCATACTGTTCGGTCGACCGATCAATGTTTGATCGGACTCTAATATGTTCTGACCTGATCTGAAAATTGTATTGATTTTGCCTTGTTCGGTCGACCGATCCAACGGTTCGGTCGATCGATCCAGTCGGACCTACAAAACAGAGTTAGGCAATAAACCTGCAAAACAGATGTTAGCACAACAATAATAATGCATGAGTAATATTAGACAGTAATACTGTCTTGATCTCAACTTGGAAACCTTCCCGGTTTCTTCAGTTGGATCAACGACCTTAGGTTGTTCCTTTCAGGAACCCGACCTCACTGTCACTCCTCCAGTTGTTTATGTTGGTACAGCGGGGACCGGCAAGAGGGGGGTGAATTGCCTGCAAATAAAACTTACGCTCCTCAAAGCTTTTCAACTCTAAAATAAAGCAACACTAAATAGAAAGAGAACTGAAGACAGAATTTTAACCTGGTTACAACCAAGAGGGTTGTCAATCCAGGGCGATGGAAAGCGCAGTAAGAAACTCCTTCTTTGAAGGCGGAGAAGACTTTTACACTTTGACAGCACAGTAGTTGCTAAGAGAATGAGATTACAAGAGTTGAGTTTCGCTCGTGATCGTTGTTCTTTAAAGCAGCCCGAGACCCTCCTTTATATAGGGGTTCTAGAGCTTATCGGATGACCTGATCTTCGGGATCAGGTTTTGACTCGAGACAGATTGGTCGACCGATCCCCAGGTTCGGTCGACCGAACCTGCTGTGCCTGCCCAGCTTTCCGTCCAGGTGCAGTCTCTGTGGATCAAGCTCAGGTTCGGTCGACCGATTCTTATGTTCGGTCGACCGATCGGCCAATGGTCTTCCTCTGCGCTGGCCCGATGAAAACACTCGACTTAGTCTCTGGATAAACTTGGGTTCGGTCGATCGATCATGAGGTTCGATCGACCAATCACTTCACCGCTGGCAGATGTGTTGTTGAGGTGTCACCAACGGCTGGCTTCGGTTAATGAAGGGTTTGGTCGACCGAACCGTTGACAAGTCAACTTCCAATTGACTTGCTCCGGTTCGGCTCCTTGGGTGATTACGGCCTATCGGAATAAGGCTCACCCGAACCCAATTCCCGGCCTTCTCCTCGAGCAGTCTTCCATCCGGCTTCTCGTCCCTCGAACGCCGCGCACGTTCTTCTCGCTCCACCGAAGTACTCTTCCGAGCTCTCTCATCCTTCGGACGCACCGAGCCCATCGGCTCCTTTCCCGTGTCATCCTTCTCGCTAGCTGCATCTTCCGCTCGACTTCCTGCGCTCCTAAGTTCCTGTACACTCAGACACAGGGTTCAGACAAAACGCAGGACCTAACTAACTTAGTTGATCACATCAAAACTACCACGGGGTTCAACAGTTTACCTCAACTTACCTACCAAACATGGTCCTCCAGACATATTTGGACTTTGCCTGCTCAGTGTTTGATCACTTGATCCACTAAGACCTTTCCTGCAATACTATATTAGCCAACAGCAATAATAGTAATACAGAATATAATGGTAAACCTAATCCTAGATTTATCGAGATCCGCTGGTCCGATCGACCGTGCGCGGTCGACCGAAAATCATCCGATCAACATTGCTTGGAGTTCACTCCTCCAAGACTTCTCGTTACCTAAGGTTACCACCCCCTAGGATTTTCTCCACCTGGCTTCACTCACCAAGACTCAGTATTTGGCTACCCAGGGATCCGGTCCTCCAAACCTATCCACCTGGCTTCCACGATATACTGAGATTTTCCTTGCCTCAGTATTCGGCTACCCAAGGATCAAGTCCTTCAGACCTATTCACCTGATTTCCATGATATACCAAGATTTCCCTTGCCTAGCCTCCAACTAGACTTCCCTTGCCTAGCCTACAACTAGGACTTCCCTAGATCAAGAATCATACTTAAACATATTTGTCTGACATTAAAACCTTGGAGGTCGATTGCACCAACAATCTCCGATGTTTGACAAATATGTTTAAGTTAGGTCAATTCAAAAGATTTAGATTTCTAACTTAAAACCTTCTTCTCCCCTTTTGTCATTCATCAAAAAGAATCCTTTATAAATGTATTTTATATCTAAGGTATTCCTAAGTTTTGTACCAACAATGATGTAGTACCTTAAACACTTTCAGGATAGTCCTTAAGGTATTCCCTCACTCTTTTGAAAAGACAATAATAAGATGTATAATAGGTTTTAAAAGAATTTTCAAAGTATTTTTTAAACTATAATTTTTCAAAAAGTATGAGTTTGAAAAATATGATTTTGAAAAATAATTTTGTAAAAGTAATTTTTTTAAAAGGTATTTGATTAAGAGACTTTATGATAATTTTCAAAAAGATTTGTAAAGAATTTTTCAAAGAGTGTTTTGAAACATTTTTCAAAATATGTTTTCAAAAGTAAGATTTTGAATAATCCAAAAAAAAATTTAAAAATATGTCCTTCAATAAAGTTGCTTCCCCTTAACCAGACACTCTTTTTAGATATCCTTATTACTCACAAGGAAGATATTCCTAGATGTGTCTAAGGGTCATGGTTGACTTAAAGATCTAAAAACTTAGGTGGTGAATTACAATAATTTATATATATATAATACACCCAATCAATCATCAATCAAAATTTGAAAATATTTCTTAAGAAAATAGATATATAAGTTTTCAAAACATGTTTAAAAAATATTTTAAATTTTAATTTTCTTAGCATCTCACCCATTCTAAATTTTCAATATGGTAATCCTATAGTTGCGTGAGATGACTTTATTGATTGTGAGTTTAATTGTAATTAAGTTAAAATTGAGTTTTAGTTGAACTTTGATTATGTTAAATTAATTTTGGGTTAAAATGAATTATTAATTAATTCGATATTAATGATAACATTTATTTTTATTTTGTGGATTAATTATAAATTAAATTGTAAAGTTATTTATTATAGATAATTAGCTAATTAATAAAAGATATAATTTAGGGTCAATTAAGTTGATTTATAATGAAATGATTAGATTAAGAATTAATTGTAGGTTGAATTTTTAGATTAATGATCCAGTTAAACTTAATTTGGAATAATTCAAAATTAGTTTCAATTGAGTTTAATTTAGTATGATTATTAATTAAGGATTAAAATTTTGATTTATAATTGTTAGATTATTGCGTATTTCAATTAAGGTTGGTTATAAGTTTCATAATTAATAAATATTATTAATTTAATTAGTTTCTTAGGAATTAATTAGGTAAAGGTTTTAGAATTACTGTTAATTAATTTAATTTTGTTTAAGTTTAAAGTACTTTAATTGATGATTAATGTTAAGATTTAAGATTGTAATTCATTAATAATTAATTAAGGGTATTAAGTTAAGTTAATGATTAATTTAATAAAGTTAAAGTTATTAATTATTGATTTTAGTTATTAAAGATTATGTCTATTAAGGTAAATTAGTAATTGATTAGGGTTAATTAATTATTATAAAGTTGTTTTAGTTTTATTAATTTGAAGTTTGAATTAAATTTTGATTAATTTAAAGTTGTAATTAATTTTAGATTTTAAGTAAAGTTTTTACACTTTATTTTACATTTAAATTAAATTTGGTTTTCATAATTAGGTTTAATATTTGACTTAACATTTTAAAATAAATAAGTTTTAAGTAATTTTAAATAAGTTTTTAAAAAAGATTTAAATTAGGTTTTAAGTTGTAAAATAAATTTTAAATTAAGTTTTAAGTTTAAAATAATTTTTAAATTAAGTTTAAAATAAATTTTTTAATTAAGTTTGAAATACCTTTTTTTAATTAAGTTTAAAATGATTTTTTTAATCAAGTTTAAAATAATTTTTTAATTAAGTTTTAAAATAATTTTTAAATTAAGTTTAAAATAAAATTTTTAATTAAGCTTGAAATAATTTTTTTTAATTAAGTTTAAAATAATTTTTCAATCAAGTTTAAAATAATTTTTAATTAAGTTTTAAAATAATTTTTAAGTTAAATTTTAAAATAATTTTTTAAATAAGTTTAAAAATATTTTTTAATTAAGTTTAAAATAATTTTTTAATTAATTTTAAAATAATTTTTTAATTAAGTTTAAAATAATTTTTTACTTAAGTTTTAAATAATTTGTAAGTTAAGTTTTAAAATATTTTTTTTGATTAAGTTTAAAATAATTTTTTAATTAAGTTTAAAATAATTTTTAATTAAGTTTCAAATAATTTTTTAATTAAGTTCAAAATAATTTTTTAATTAAGTTTAAAATAATTTTTAAGTTAAGTTTTAAAATAATTTTTTAATTAAGTTTAAAAGAATTTTTTAATTAAGTTTAAAATAATTTTTAAGTTAAGTTTTAAAATAATTTTTTAATTAAGTTTAAAATGATTTTTTAATTAAGTTTAAAATAATTTTTAAGATAAGTTTTAAAATAATATGTTAATTAAGTTTAAAATAATGTTTTAATTAAGTTTAAAATAATTTTTTAATTAAGTTTTAAAATATTTTTTTAATTAAGTTTAAAATAATTTTTTAATTAAGTTTAAAATAATTTTTTAATTAAGTTTAAATAATTTTTTAATTAAGTTTAAAATAATTTTTAAGTTAAGTTTTAAAATAATTTTTTAATTAAGTTTTAAATTTATTTTTCAATTAATTTTAAAATAAATTTTTAATTAAGTTTAAAATAAGTTTTTAATTAAGTTTAAAATAATTTTTAAGTTAAGTTTAAAATAAATTTTTAATTAAGTTTAAAATAATCTTTTTAATTAAGTTTAAACTAATTTTTAAGTTATGTTTTAAAATAATTTTTGAATTAAGTTTTAAAATAATTTTTTATTTAAGTTTAAAATAATTTTTAAGTAATTTTTTAAAATAATTTTTTAATTAAGTTTAAAAATAATTTTTTAATTAAGTTTAAAAATAATTTTTTAATTAAGTTTAAAAATAATTTTTTAATTAAGTTTAAAATAATTTTTAAATTAAGTTTTAAAATAATTTTTTAATTAAGTTTAAAATAATTTTTTAATTAAGTTTAAAATAATTTTTAATTTAAGTTTTAAAATAATTTTTAAATTAAGTTTAAAATATTTTTTTAATTAAGTTTAAAATAATTTTTAAGATAAGTTTTAAAATAATTTTTTAATTAAGTTTAAAAATAATTTTTTAATTAAGTTTTAAAATTAATTAGGTTTGAAAAAGGTTATTGAACCCATGTTAGATTCAAACTTAGATTTGGGTTAATCAAGCAGGCTTACTAAGGATAAGCTTTCAGTTCAGTGGCAAGGCTTATGACCTTCTTGTGTATCAATGGTGGACCACTTGCTGAAGACTTTCCAAACTGTTCCCGCCCAAAAAACTTAATACTAAATTTTGGTTTAACTGGCCCATGTTTGACTGGGGTAGCTTCAGTCAGATCCACTAAGTCTAGTGTACCAGGTAGAATTCCATATTCAGCATAGACATGACTTCGACAAAGTTTCCTTGACGTACTATCATTCCAATCTATTCCGATGCTATGTTGTAGGATTTGGTAAACCTTTTTCATCTAACCGTTCTAAACTAACAACATAAAGAGAAGATGCATGACATGTTATATAGTAGATAAATATGCATGATCATGGCAAGTCAATCAATTTAAATAAGTATTATTATTGTTGTTATCATTATTGTTTTTATTTATTATTGTTATTATTATTATTGTTGTTGTTTATTATTGTTGTGTTATAGTTGTTGTTGTTTTGTTATTATTGTTTATTATTTTTATTGTTATTGTTGTTATTTTTATTAATATTGATTAGTTTCATAATTAAAGGGTACATGATTATAATTAGTTTTGTGGAAATTTTGTTTTAGATTTGGTTTTGATTTATAACTTAAATCTAGATTTTGTGAGTTGATAAAATTATTAATAATGTTTTCTAATTTATCAATTTTATTTTTTAAAACATTATTTAGTTTTTCTAGTTTTCTAAAATTTGATTTTGTATTTAATTTATAGTTTAGTTTTTTATTTTTTAAATTTTTAGTTAAATTTTGTTTATTGTTAGTTAACTTTAGATAATTATTATTTTAATTTAAATTCAAATTATCTTGAATAAATAAGTTTTGATTAACTCGATCTAGGTCTTGATTATTGTTTGGGTTGAATTGATCGATTTTAGTTACATTCAAATTAATTAAGTTTTTATTAATTAAATTAGTTTTGTTAAGTAATGTAGGATTTTCATGCTTTTTAAAATTCATAGTACAATTCAAACCAGAAGGATCTAATGCATACAAATTTTCAAATAATTTAAATTTATTTACCATAATTGCTCCCCTGAATCCTTGGGTCTTCTCTCTGGACATTGAGATTTGTAGTATCCCATCTTTTTGCACTTGAAACATTCAATGTAGTCCTTCATTTTCCGGACTCTAGGCATCGGTTCCTCCTTTGCCTTCGATTGTGCAGATCGATTCATTGGACATTTATTTTTGTAGTGTCCTTTTTCACTGCAATTAAAACATGTTATGTGTTCCTTAAATTTTAAATTTACAATATTACCTTTTGAATCCTCATTAGGATTCTCCCCCTTGACCATTGTCATTTCAGATTCAGGCTTGTGCATTTGGTTTGACTCAAGTTCGGGTTTGGACACTTGTTTTGACTTGTGTTCGGATCCATCAGCCTCCTCCTCAACCACTGGTGCGATGAAGTTGATTTGGTCTTATTCTTCTAGATCTAGCTCTGAGGATAGCTCTTCAGATTCGGACTCGGATTCAAACTCACTTTCGTCTTGATCTTCTAGCCTCGACGGGGTCTCGTGAAGCTCGATCAATTTGGTCCACATTTCGAATGCGTTCTTGTAATATTCTAATTGACACAAAACATTATTAGGCAAAATATTAATTAAAATGTCTATTACCTTTGTGTTTGCTTCTGAGTTTTGAGAAGGTTGTCTCAGTGCGATCCAGTTGTCGAAATTGTTGCTTCCAACGAAGCATTCCATCATTTGCCTCCAGGAATTGAAGTAGACTTGATCGTACGGTGGAAGGTCATAGATACTTCGCCCTTCTTGATATGACAATGACATTCTTGCAATCAAAGAATTAAAAGAAAAATATTTCCAAGACTTTCGTCTTGGGATTAGTAGTGCGGGAAAAAGAGAATGAAAGAAAATTCAAAAAATAAATAAATGAAAGAAAAGTTTTAAAAAGGTGCTTTGAAAAACGGTTAAGTAATTTCAGAGCTAACGAGACTCTGATACCAATTGATAGATCGAATGGGTGCAATAGAGGAGGGGGGGTGAATATCGCTTTCTTTAAAACTTTTCTTTTTCTTTTAAATCAGAATCGTGCAGCGGAAAGTAAAAAGGGAGACAGGTTCATTTACTTCGTTCGGAGCCTAGCTCGACTCCTACTCGAAGGCCCGCGATCCTTGACCGCACTGATGGGCAATCGCTATAACCCTTCTTTCCGAAAACTTCGGAAAGAAGCAGATTGTACAAATACAAGAAGTATAAGATAGTAACAACCCTACCATCTTATTTAATTTTAAGTGCAATACAAAAATTATACCGACAATAGTATGCATAGGCTGTAGCTTGGTCGGTACTTCCGGACGGAGTGACTTGTTGAGCTGATGAAGATGTGTAGCACAATCTGTGCGCGAAGAAGAGCTTTTGATATATTCAGAAGTGTTATTTAGTCACAAACTTTGAGCCTCCTTTTATAGGTGTACTGGACGTTCGGTCGACCGATCCCACTGTTCGGTCGACTGAACCCGCTCCCTTCCTTTCTGGCTGGAGTCTGACACTGGCTCGATCTTTTGCATTTACTGATCATAAACGGTTCGGTCGAACGATCCAACTTTTCGGTCGACCGAACAGCTTCCTTCCCTGTTCGTCGTGATTTGCCGAGATAAACAGTTAATGCACCATTAATGTTGATTGGTTTGGTCAACCAATCCACTTCTTTTCCTTTGCTGCTGATCGGTGCTGATGAACTGGTGTTGAGTCATCATGGTCCGGTCGACCGATCATACTGTTCGGTCGACCGATCAATGTTTGATCGGACTCTGATCTGTTCTGACCTGATCTGAAAACTGTATTGATTTTGCCTTGTTCGGTCGACCGATCCAGCGATTTGGTCGACCGATCCAGTCGGATCTACAAAACAGTGTTGGGTAATAAACCTGCAAAACAGATGTTAGCACAACAATAATAATGCATGAGTAATATTAGACAGTAATACTGTCTTGATCTCAATTTGGAAACCTTCCCGGTTTCTTCAGTTGGATCAGCGACCTTAGGTTGTTCCTTTCAGGAACCCGACCTCACTGTCGCTCCTCCAGTTGTTTACCTCAACTTACCTACCAAACATGATCCTCCAGACATGTTTGGACTTTGCCTGCTCAGTGTCTGATCACCTGATCCACTAAGACATTTCTTGCAATACTATATTAGCCAACAACAATAATAGTAATACAGAATATAATAGTAAACCTAATCCTAGATTTATCGAGATCCGCTAGTCCGGTCGACCGCGCACAGTCGACCGAAAACCATCCGATCAACCTTGCTTGGAGTTCACTCCTCCAAGACTTCTCATTACCTAAGGTTACCACCCCTTAGGATTTTCTCCACCTGGCTTCACTCACCAAGACTCAGTATTCAGCTACCCAGGGATCAGATCCTCCAAACCTATCCACCTGGCTTCCACAATATACCGAGATTTCCCTTGCCTCAGTATTCATCTACCCAGGGATCAGGTCCTCCAGACCTATCCACCTAGCTTCCACGATATACCAAGATTTCCCTTGCCTAGCCTCCAACTAGGACTTCCCTTGCCTAGCCTACAACTAGGACTTCCCTAAATCAAGATCCATACTTAAACATATTTGTTTGACATTAAAACCTTGGAGGTCGATTGCACCAACAATAGATCCTTCTTTGAAATAGGAAATACCAAATTCAATGAGTATAGTGGGATTGATAAAATCAAGGAAGTATCTTTTGAGAAAAGCGTTGGAGATCCTCTTGTGATTACAACTAGTGCGATCAGTAGCGATATGATTATTATACTACACATTATGGATATTGCACATCTAGTAAGTATAGTGAACTAACATATTCCCATGATATCTCTAATATAATTGGAGTAGTCTTCTATTGAAATTGAGGAATTGCTTCATATTGATGAGCAAGTGCCTCAAACACAAGTGTCTTTAAGTTGATTTACAAGAGAATATAGAACCACGAATTCTCATGATTATATTCATCTCCAAGAGCATGATTTTGACATAGGATTGGAAAGTGATCATGCATCTTTCTAAGAGGTGATCTAACCCTGAAAGGTAGATTAATACCATGAAAGAAGAGTTAAAGTCTATAATAGACAGTGATATTTGAGAACTTATCGAATTGCCTGAAGATATAAAATATGTTGGTTACAAATGGATATTTAAAATCAAACGAGATTCAAGAAGTAATGCGGAAAAGTATAAGACTCATCTTATTGTCAAGAGATTCACTCAGAAGGAAAACATTTATTACAAGAAGACGTTCTCACCTATGTCAACAAAATACTCCCTTAGGTAATCATGACACTTGTAGTTCATAATGATTTAAAGCTACACCAAATGGACGTAAAAACTGTATTCCTCAATGGAGACATAAAGGAATCTATATATGATGCAACCGGAGAACTTTGAGACATCAGACTCAAACCACTTAGTATGTAAATTAAAGAGGTTCATTTATGGTTTGAAATAGATGTTCCGTTAGTGGTATCAAAAATTTGATCAAGTGGTTACTTAATTTGAATTTAAGGAGAACCGTTGATCAATCCATATATGTCAAGTTTAGTGGGAGTAATTTTATTATACTTATTTTGTACGTAGACAAAATATTATTTGCAAGCAATAATAAGGGTTATGTTGTATCAAACCAAGTCATTTTTATCTGGTAATTTTAAAATGAAAGATCTTGGTAAAGCATCCTTTGTTTTAGGCGTATAGATCTATCGTGATCATTCAAGAGGCATTCTTGGACTTTCACAATAGGCCTATATTGAAAAGGTAAGATAAGACATGGTATGTAGAATTGTACACCTAGTAACACACCTGTGTCAAGAGGTAACAAGTTCAGCTTGCAGCAATATCCACAACTTGAACTTGAAATAAAAGAGATGAAAAAATTTCCATATGTGTTAGCAGTGGGAAGTCTCATGATGCACAAGTTTGCACTTAACCAGATATAACATTTATAATGGGGATATTAGGAAGATATGTTAGTAATCCAAGACCATCGCACTGAAGAGCTATAAAGAGAGTAATGCGGTATTTATAGAGAACTAAAGGACATATACTCACGTATCAGAGGTCAGATCACCTGGAGATGATTGTATATTCAGACTCCGATTTTACTGGATACTTAGATAGCAAGAGGTTCACTTCAGGCGATATTTTCATGTTGGCTGGAGGAGTAATATCTTGGAAGAGTGTCAAGAAGATACTAATAACTACTTCTACTATGGAGATAGATTTGATAGTATGCTATGAAGCATCCAATCATGTGATTTGTTTGCGAAACTTCATCACATCGTTGCAGATCATTGATGGCATTGAGAGACCACTAAGGATCAACTGTGATAATAAAGCTACAGAATTGTATGCCAAGAACAACTACAATTCATCAAAATCTAACACATCAACATCAAATTTCTGATGGTTAAAGAAAGAGTTCAGAGTCATCAGATTATGATAAAAGACATCAAAATAGCTTCCATAGTGGTAGATTCACTCATCAAGGGCTTAGTGCATAAGGTGTTTCATACATATGTTATGGATATGGGATTTCTTATTATGAAAGAAGAGTTTGTTGGTGTAGTTAGCACCAATAGTCAAACTCAAGTTGTGATGAATGACAAATGGATTAAAGTTAGATGTTATATTTGTTTAACCTCTTTACTGAGTGTACAGGAATTGAAGAGTCTAGAGGACTTGACACCAAGATGAAGTCCAGATGTGCGATTCTGATAGGAAGTTCAGCTGGGTATGCGGGACTTGATAGTTGGTTGAAGTCCAATCGGAATGTTCGATTCTAAAAGATTGGTTGAAATTCGGATGTGTGCTTCCAACAGGAAGGCCTAGTGGATCAAGAGGCAAGTCAAGAGACTACAAATGGTTAGTGAGGTAAGTTACTGGAGGGGAGTAATTCAGTGAGGACAAGTCCCAGTGGGACTGTAGGCGCTGGTTAAACTTAGATCTATTTTGAAAATCTAAGCTGTGATAGTGATCCTGGTCTTGGGAAGACATGATCTAATTTATAATCATTCTATTTTATATTGTGCTAACTCTATTTTACAGGTTATACTTGGTTGTACTAACCTTGTGATGCAAGAAATAAGATAGTTGGAAAAAGGGGCCCACGTGCCCGAACACAATCTAGGCACTCGAAGGTCTAGGCACCCGGAGTTGGTCTAGGCGCCTAGGAAGGGGCCAAACCACTTAGGAGACCAGCTGAGGTGGCAGACTCCAATTGGCTGGCACATGTGAGGGTCCAAGTTCTCAGATCGGTCCAAGTGCCTTGAGTTGGATAGATTTTTCACGGATAGAGCTTCACCGAGGTACGACCACATCAGCGGTCCAGGCACCCGGGGGTGGTCCAAGCTCCCGAGGGTGGTCTAGGCACTCAAAGTTGGATAAAAAAGAATAGCAACCTCAGAATATCTTTTGCTCCAACTTTTATACTCGCGCACTACTCCGAGAAGACTCCTACAACACCGAAAGACTGCTTCCGACACTAACAAACTGGCGCTTCAAATTCTACATCTTTGTGTTGGTAAACATTTAAGTAACAGTTATTTGTTTTATTGTTAAGGAAAGTGTAAAGTGTTATACTTTCCTCGTATTATTCTGTGTACTCGATTACTCTACCGGGAGTTTACCAATAGATGATTTTAGTGGATTGTTCATCGATAAGTCTAAGTGACCTAGGTCTTGGAGTAGGAGTCATCGAAGGCTCCAAACCAAGTAAAAATATTTGTGTTCGCTTTCTCGTAGCTTCCTCTTTATTCGTTTAATTTTCCACTGCGCACTTTCTTTTAGGTTTTGAAAAAGATTAAGTTTCTTTAAAATCACATGATTTACTCTTCTCTCATGTCCATCGGTTCTATAGAATTCATCTAGTTGGAATATGTATTTATCTTATTGTATTACTCTATGTTAATAAAGATAAATATTTTTTTATTATAGTACGTACTTAAAGTTTAAAACATTAATGAGAATTTATATGTTTATTTGACACTTAGACTATGATATCATAATTTACTGCTGCTGTTTAGCATTTGATGTTTATAAATATGATACAAATTTCTTTTGAAATCATAAAGTTTGGATTGTGATTTACTATTACAGTTTAGTATAAAGTATTTTACAAATATAATCTGACTTCTTTTGAGGTTATCTTAGGACTAGTTGGAAATTGATATGTACTGATTACATTTCATGTAATTTCTACTCTATACATTCATATCTTGATCTATGTCATTAATGACATTGGTATTGTCATTACTATTGGAGCTTGTTATTATGCATATATAGTAGTTATGACCTCTTTAGTTTTATACCAATGAAGTTAATGGATGAGATTATTTATAAGGATATTATGTACCCGTAAAGTTTGATATCAATTAAAATTTTTCTTGAATTTCATAAACAACTCACAAGTAGCCTAAGTGGGAGATTGTTGGTTATTATCTCTAATTAGTGGGCTTAATTATAAGTTATGCATGAGTACAAACTAAATTCATTAAAATGATCTAACTTAAGCTTATTGGATTTCCGATTATCGGATATGAGTTGAATGTGTAGAACCCTTAAGGCCAATTCATTATCATCTATGGGATGATAATGGATTAGTTGCCTATATAAGGGGAGGTCCTCAAGGGTTTAGGGGATCATATCTTGACCTAGGTTCTTGTTCCCCATTGACAAGAAACTTTTCGGCACCATCACCCCTAAGCCCCTTGGAAGTCCTTCTTTGTTTGCTTCCGCTTCTTCTTTTTCTTCCTTAGGACCTTCTAGACGACGCTAAAGAATAAGGAGAATGACTCTTCAATCATGTTCCTTATCATTTTTGTTTATGTTTATATATTATGTCATGTTTTCACTGAAACTAGATCATGTCTTATGTTTTCTCGATTTGAGTTCTTATTTCATTCTTAGAATTCATGCAGTTAGGAGAAAACTCAAGTTTTATCAAAGGTTTGCTTATGCTAAGAAGCTAGTCTCCAGATCATTGTCTCTGTCAAAGGTCCATAGTTGTTGGTGTTGGAACCCCAAGGTAGTTTTGATGTGATCAAACAAGTTAGGTTAGATCCTATTGGGTTTAACCTTATGTCTAAGTGTGCAGGAACTTAGGACCACAGGAAGTCGAGCAAAAGACGCAGCTAGCGAGAAAGACGACATGGGAGAGAGCCGATGGGCTTAGTGCGTCTGAGGGACGAGGTGCTGCAGAAGAGTACGTGGGCGGACGAGAAGGAGGCGTGTGACGTTTCTGAGGGACTAGAAGCCGGAGCGGAAGCTCGAGAAGGCCGGAAGTTGGGTTTGGGTGAGCCCTATTTCGGATGGCCGAAATCACCCAAGCGAGCGGAGCCGGAGCGGAAGACCCAAACCGAGGCGAGTGGAACCAGAGCGGAAGACCCGGATGGAAAAAGTTAACTATGTTGACTTTTCTAGTCTGTGCGCCCAGAACCAGTCCGGGGTGACCGGACCATCTAAGCACCCGAAACCTAAACTTTACCCAAATCAACGTGGCGTTTAACCATTACGTCGGGGATATAATTCTATCCCATTCCAGGCGCCCCGACCAGGGCTATAAATACAACCCTAGCCCAAGAGGTTCAATAGAACACTTGTGATTCATTCTAGTTTTGTTCTGTTCTGTAATTGAGTACTTCAACTGCTGTAAGAGGCTTCTCGCCTGAAGGAGATTGTTTTCTGAGCTCTAACTTCCTTGGATTAACAACCTCCCCAGTTGTAACCAAGTAACCCTTTCGTGCCTCTTTTCTTTCAGTCATTTAATTTATTTATGCAAGTGTTAGATTAATTAAGTCGTAAATTTGAGAAAGATTTTTTTTATTTGTCAGAGATATTCACCTCCCTCCAGCCGCCCACCAACGGTCTTATAAGTGGTATCATAGCTGGTTCGCTTCAGGAGGACTAACCATCGAATGTAGTACACGAGATGACTGGTTCGAACATCCATCCACCGAAGCTTGAGGGGGAATTCGCAAACTGGAAAAAGAAGATGGAGGTATTTTTTTAAATAGATTTTGAATTATTAATAATTATGAAATATGGTTTCATAGCCTCGAAAGACAAAGAAGAATATCAGTGGACGAAGAAAGAGCAAGCCGACTTCATGGTAAATGGAAAAGTAGAATTTCATCTGCTTAGTGTTTTACCACCTCAAGAAGTCAACCATATCGAAGCCTACGAGTCAGCCAAGGAGCTCTGGGAGAAATTCCTGGAACTACACGAAGGGACCTCGGAGGTAAAACTAGCAAGATGGGACCTGCTTCAGAATCATATCAACAACCTTCGGTTAGAAGAAGGTGAAACCGTTGCACACCTCTACTCAGGAATCAAGGAGCTAATCATCGGACTCACGAATCTCAGAGAAAAGGTATCCAACCGAGATTCGCTAAGGTACGCGCTTAACGCATTTCCTAAGACTCCAGAATGGTCAACCTTAGTAGATATGTATTTCATCTCTAAGGATTTAGAGGTAAGCACCTTAGAAGAATGTTTTTCAACTTTTGAAATTCATGAGTTAAGATGTGCAAGTCTAAAGAAAGAATCAAGGCAAAATGTTGCTTTAAAAGCAAAAGTGGATGAACCAAATTCCGAGACATCACTTGACGATGACGAAATGACTTTAATGGTAAGGAGATTTAAAAATTTATTTAAATCCAATAAGTTTAATCAAATGTAGGGTAAGAGACGAAAAAGAAAGATAAAATGCTACCACTACAATGAAGAAGAGCACGCAAAAGACAACTATCCAAAACTGAAAAGCAAGGACAAGCATAAGGACATAAGCACAGACAGGAGACCAACACAGAAAATGCACAATAACCTAAAAGCAATGTAGGACGAAATCTTATCAGAATCAGAAATCGAGGCCTACACCGGAATCGCACTAATGACAAGTCATCAAGACAAAGAGGACAAAGCAAGCTCTTCCGCAATGAGCATTGAGAGCATTGATGAAGGGGGAGCAACATCAAAAGAGAGCAGCTCTACAGGGGGAGTCTCAAATGATGAAATCGACAAGATAAGTCAGGTACGATCCTTACCGCTTGATAAGCTATTTAAATTTATAAAGTTTTCGACTAAAACATCTCATAAATTAGATGTAGAAAATGAGTTAAAATCAACATTAGTTATTTCTTGTCGATTAGAAGATTTTGAAAAAGTGAAATTGGAGAATGAAAAATTGAAAACAGAAATAGAAGAACTAAAAAATCGTACATGCACACATATTAAAAAATATAATGATTTAAATTGGCACCTTAGATTTTATAGGGGCAAAATCAGAAAACTATCAATAAAATATGTACCTAAGAAATTTCTGATTAACCCAATTGGAAGGAACCTATATTGGGTTCCAAAATCATATTTGAATTAGATATTTAAATTTAGGGCTTTCATAGAGTAGATTAAATGTTTGATTTCCTTAACAGGCTTTGTCTAGAAAGTGATCGTTGCTCCAATAACCAAGAAAGTTTAGTGCCTCATCACAGCTTGGAAGCCAATTAATAAAATAAAATATTTAATTGACTAACTGATAAAGTATTTACTTGCGATTAATAATACTTTAAATAGTTGTCAAAATTACTTAAACATTCTTTTCTTGCATTTTTTTTAACTTAGATTTTTTTTTCAAAACTTAAAGTTTTTAAAAAATTATCTATCTCAAAGTTTTTTTAAAAAACTTTATCAACTCAATTTTTTTTCTCTTAGACTTTTGAGGTACCCCATTTTTTATGTGATTAAAGGGGGAGAAGGATGTGATCAAAGGAGGAGAAGGAAAAATTAAGTCTAGGGGGAGGTAGCTTAAAATTAATAGCAAATTTATTACTTTTACCTTATATTTGTTTACCTTAACTTAACTTGGGTTGTTCACATCAAAAAGGGAGAGATTATTGGAACTCCAAGGTAGTTTTGATGTGATCAAACAAGCTAGGTTAGGTCCTGTTGGGTTTAACCTTGTGTCTAAGTGTGTAGGAACTTAGGAGCACAGGAAATCAAGCAAAAGATGCAGCTAACGAGAAGGACAGCACTGGAGAGAGCCGACGGGCTCGGTGCATCTAAGGGACGAGGCGTTACGAAAGAGTACGCGGGCAGACGAGAAGGAGGCGCGCGGCATTTCCGAGGGACGATAAGCCGGAGCGGAAGGTTGCTTGAGAAGGTAGAAAGTTGGGTTCGGGTGAGCCCTATTTCGGATGACCAAAATCATCCAAGTGAGCAGAACCGAAGTAGAAGACCCAGACCGAGGAGAGCAGAATCTGAGTGGAAGACTCAGATGAAAAAAAGTCAACTATGTTGACTTTCTTAGTTCGAGCGCCCAGAACCAGTCCAGGCCCCCCGGAATCCAAACTTTACCCAAATCAACGTGACGTTTAATCGTTGTATTGGGGAAAGAATTCTATCCCATTCCAGGAGTCTGGAACCCTTCTAGGCGCCAAAACCAGGGCTATAAATATAACTTTGGTCCAAGAGGTTCAATAGAACACTTGTGATTAATTCTAGTTTTGTTTTGTTCTGAAATTGAGTACTTCAACTGTTGTAAGAGACTTCTCCGCCTGAAGGAGATTGTTTACTGAGCTCCAACTTTCTTGGATTAATAACTTCCCCGGTTGTAACCAAATAACCCTTTCGTACCTCTTTTCTTTCAGTCATTTAATTTATTTATGCAAGTGTTAGATTAATTAAGCGGTAAATTTGAGAAATGTTCTTTTTATTTGTCAGGGCTATTCACCTCCCTCTAGCCGGCCGCCAACGGTCTTACAGTTGGTTCATAGCTTCTCCACTACAAGGGGGATGCCAAGGTAATAGAACAAAAAAGTTCAACGCTGAATCCGATAATCTCCAATAGCCAGCTCGCTGTGCGATCACTAACCCCTGCCATGTACAAATTTGACTTGGTGAGGTTAGGAAGAAGTCCAACGCACCAAAGTCCTCCAAAGCAGTCCACTATCGAGGTAATCATTGACTCATCATCCCACGCAAAGAGGAGTAGGTCATCCACATAGGCTAAGTGAGTGATCCTCGTTCTAGTGCACATGGGATGGAAATGACAGGTGGGTTGCGGTGAAATGGCTTTGAGTGACCTTGAGAAGACCTCCAAACATAGTTCAAAGAGAAAGGGAGAGAACGGGTCTCCTTGTGGCAATCCCCTTCACCCTTTGAAGAAACCGTGCATATATAGCTCCATTAATGGCCACCGAGTAGGAGACAATGTCGATGCACTCTTCGATCCATTTGACGAATTGCTGTGGGGAATCCAAATTGTCAAAGAACAACGATGATGCGGATATTGATTAAGGGTAGAGGAGTAATTAGGGGAAGGGGGAGGGGCATTTTGGCCATTTTATTGTAGCAGTCCTTCTTAGGGCACTGTGGATAACAAAAAGAAGGGGGCTTCATTTTTGAAGGGGCGTCGCCGGTTCCTCACGGGAGCTCTCCTCTTCCTTCTCTCCGCCGCTACAATGAACCAAGGGGAAAGAGAGTTTCTCCTTCGTATCTCGCCACCATTGTCGACCACCTGCGCCTGCACGCCCACGCAGACGAACGACCCCGACGCCACCTTCGCTGCCTTCCTTCCTCTTCTCCTTTCACGTTCCTTGCCGACGCCGTCGCCACTAGGAAGAGAGGGGGGAGCTCCTTCTTTGTCTCTTGCCACCATCAGTAAGGGACGACCACCTTTGAGGCCGCGTTTCCTTCTCCGCCGCCACTGCCACCTCTTCCAGACGACCCACGACAGCGACCAAGGAGCAAGGTCGTCGGACCCTCCTTCCTCTTCTCTCTCCACGCCATCAGCCCCCTCTTCCCTCACCTGAGACACGTAGTAGCCCAAGTGTCACGCCTTTACTGCCTCAGTTGCTGTTGCAACCTCGCCGGCCAGCAGCTTAGCCGGTCGTCAACCCTTTCCCACCACGCGCACTACCTTTCCCTCTACCGGACAACGCCGGTGCCAACCAAGGAGGCATCGCCTCCCCTTACACCGACAGCCTGGACCTACACCCTTGCCGCCGGCTTCGCTGGCATCCCTTCTCTTGTCGCAGCCCCCTCGCTAGCAGCCGCTACATGCCGGCAATCCACGTGCCGATTCCAAACCCGATTTAGCTTTGTATTGTTGTTGTATTTTGTATTGTGCGTCGTTGTCACTATCCATCTCCGTACCATTGTGTTTCGGCCATTGAGCTGTTGTGGTGTTCCGGCGTCGTGCCAATGCAGTGTTCTAGCCTTCACATTGTTATTCATATCTCGGTCTGCATGTCGATCTCATATCCTGACCTACGTGCTGATCTCATATCCCGGTCTGCGTGTCGATCTCATATCCCGACCCACGTGCTGATGTCTTATCTCGGCCTGTGTGACGATATATTATCTCAGCCTGCATGTCGAGATCGCATCCGATTTCGTGTCATCACGCCTGGCTCCGTGTCATCAGATCCAACTCCTCGTCCAACACATTCGTTTACTCTTCTGGGTCACAATAACTCGAGCAACGTCCCATCCAAGAGCGCCCCCTGGGCCAGGGTATGATTTTCGCACTCGCCCCTCATTTATCCCATTATTATATTATTAGCCTGTTACTCATATATTCGTTGGATCTGCCTCGAGCCTTGGGGTACCAGGGACCGGGGCAACCCGGTTGCTGGCTGCAGGTAATGTTGACCAGAGGACTTTTGACGACTTGGTTAGCACAGAAGTCATCTCAGCACACACCCCTCCGAGACATCTCGACTCGATCAATATTCCATCTATCTCACCTGACGATCCATATGATCCAATTTTCAGAAAGGATCAAACAAGTTAAAATATTCAATCCACCTAATCAAACGTCTTTTGAAGGTCCACTTAGAGTACATCTTGGTGAGATTCTTTTTTATGCATACTTCCATAATTCCTTTGCAAGATGGATATTCTCAATGATGGAAGGATCCTCCACATATGCTACTGTGCCGGATCTACTAGGTTGCCCATCACTGCTCGCAATTGATTCACCAACACCTTGGGGATGACTTTGTCCACCACCATGTAACAAGATATTGGCGATGGTTGGAGACGTGCGCCGTGTGATCGAACTTCAGGACCAACACAATGAGCATGTGGTTCCACTGCTTGAGCAACCGGCCTGCTGCAAAGAATTCCTAGACTGCTTCATACAAATCTATGTCCATTGCCATCCAAGATGCCTTCAAGAAGTTCAATCCGTATCCATTTTGGTCTTAGTGCTTGGTCGCTGCCAATGTTGAAAAGGGCTGTCCGTATCTCCTATGAGTTGATCGGGGCAATAAGATTTTACTACTGTAACTCTGTGAGGACCGGTCTGCAGTGAAGTTGCTATCTAGAGCCAAATAGTCTACTTTTGTACCCAATAACCTCTCAAAATTGGAGAAAAACTTATCCCCAACTTCCTTTAGACTTGTAGTGTTCCCCAGAGGCTTTGGTGATGGTTACCAGCATGTTTCGCTTGTTAGTTCGATTGACCAGATCATGAAAGAACTTTTTGAAGCAATCACTTGTCTCAAGTACGCGCACTTCGCTTTTGGCTAGTAGAAAGACCTTTTTGCTTCCGCAAGTCAGTTTGCTATCATCCGCAAGAGGAGGAAGACATCAACAACTCTCTCTGACGATGATTTACTGTCACTCTTTGGGTGCGATGGATCCATCATTATTAGTACCTCTAGCACATCAACTTGTGAGAGTGACAAACCAAGTTGTCAGACAGCCCTCTCAGCAAGAGATTGCTCCAGATTAGGCAAGTTGTCCAAAATGGTGCAGAATCTGTCTAGCAAACTGCGGCTATGCTGGACAGTTGGTTCAATCCAGAGCTGTGGCACGGAGTTACTGCCGCATACGACTTCTTCAAGCCAAAGAGCCTCCAGGAGGTGTGGGCAGCAGTCGTTGTACATGATGCCGAAGCACCAATTTATGATTTGGCAGCTTGCGAAGGGCAAGATACGGACCAAAGATAGATTGGAGTGTGTAGCTTACAAGACCGGTCCATTGTGCCTACGGAGGCCTACTTATTCTTTGACTGCTCCGTAACTAAGTTGGCAAAAGATGATTGTATTTATTTTAGTATTTCTGTCCCAGAATCAATACAGAAAAGATAAATCATAGATGACTATTAACTTTTGAAATAGTGACTGCTCCGTAATTAAGTTGACAAAAGACGAATGCGCTCATCCCTAATATCTTATCAATTTGTCTCAGAGTCAAATACGGAAAAGAAAAATCACGGATGATTACTAATCTTAAAATAAAAATTAACACATGAAAAAAATATTTATCTCAATTATGTTAAAATTTAAATATGTACTCACTACTAGATCATCCCAAGAGATAGACAGCTCCATAACTAAATCTTTATGGGATATGGCTTGCAGTTGTTTGGCACAGCCGCGGAGATGCTGAACACTTTTGGACAGCTTTACAGCAGCGACAGCCGGCTCAGCAGAGCCGGTCACTTGTGCATGTCTTGCATGATATACGTGATTTGGCAAAATCCATAACTGAGAGGTTGTTTGGAAAGGTCTAAACGCCGCAGGTAAATCCTTGGACATTTTCAATATGATTTGCCTTTATTAAAAAAAAGGAAAAAAACAAAAAGTCTAGACACCTAAATTTTATATATATATAAAATCAGTGTATGCATTTTCACGAGCTCATCCTCAATAACTTTGATATATTTATGCATTTTCAAGATAAGAGTGAAAGCATAAATCTAAAAAGCTTCAGCAACAATGAAAAGATTGTAATATTTGTTGTGCCTGTGCAATTTTTAGTTCTAGTTGTGTAGTATAATACCGTGCATAAAATTATGACACAAGATAAGATGGCGCGTCGAAATCGACTAGGAGTTATGCTTTTGCACCATGGTTTCTTACAGAAAGGGAAAAAGAACGAACGAAGAAATAAGGAAAACAAAAGTCCTTGACGAACTCAGTTTCGGCCCTTGCAAAAAACAGAAGGGCGTTTAAGTTCCATGAACTCATCCTAAGATTGTTTTGGATGGTAAGCCATTACAATCTAAAGCAATCTATTAGGAAGCAGAAGAAATTTGAGCTCATGATCTTTGCTCTAATCTTGTTGCTTTGATGTTCTTTGGTTTTCTTTGTACATCGACTCTTTTGCAGCCATGTTCAGCATCATTTGCAAGTCCAAATCAGCGTTCTAAAATCCTCGGACCTCTATACTCTGCCCCACGCACGACAAGATCATCTGGCTTGCTCCCCCTCTCTTCGAGCCATGCATACTCCTCGTTCTTGCCTGACAGTAGAGTCGCATCACCTGAAACACATATGGATTAGCAAGCCAATCTCAGGACAGGATCGGAGATCAATAGTTGATACCATTCTATTGCATTTTTCTCTTATAATTGTTTCCTAGACAATTCAACAAGTTGCAATATCTCATATCAAAGCAACTAAGTACCAAGCATGGGTTTATGCAACTAGAAAGCTTTCTGAGATTCAAAGAACAATTACAGAAGTTTTATAGAACTAGAATGACTTTATACAAATGCCAGAATCAAAGTGAGGTCAATCCACATGTCCATTAACAGAAAATTTGAGTTACTTCTTTTGACAACACAAATAGGTATGGGATTGAATTGAAACATCGAAGCATCACTAGCTACTAGCTTTAATCAGTAACTCCATTCTTGAAGTAGAAGAGGTACTAGACTGGGAATGCTCAAGTAAATATTCAGTAAAATAAGTAAACTTTATTTTGGATTCAATAGCACAGCATAAAATATTTGAAATGAAAAATAACTACATCGATCATGCCATGTATGGAATAAGAAGGTATTAATTACACTCTTCTAGGTTCTTAACTCATGTGGGTGTTCATGCATTGATACAAACATTGAGTAAAAGGTCACTGTGAGTGAAAACCAACATACCCGGGAAAGTTGAGAATGCATATTCCTTGTAGTACGTACAGGTGCGCCCTTCGTCAACATTATATGGTGGTCCAAGGACGTCTAACACTGCACATGAGGTTACTGCAGTAAAACAATGCAAGTTACCCCCCGAGGTAGGGTATAAAACAGATGTCCGACAGGGCGCAGTAAAGACGGTATCAGTGTTCATCTTGGCTAGACATGCACCTGCAGAGATGCAAAACAATGGCTAACATAGAAAGCAACAATCTTGGTCGGAATCTGTTTCAAACTAAAATAGTCTAATAGCTCACACACCACTGGACGATTTGATATTCTCGTTCAAGCCCTGAGTAACCCAGTCGTATGATTTAATGTGCATGGACCCGAGAAGGATTTTGCTAAACACAGTCATGCTTGGGTGATTGTGGAGTGGAATTGCAGCTGCTCGTGGTAAGCAAAAGATACCAATCTGCAAAATGCAGTATCGAATAAATGAGAAATGCCGAAATGTCTAACACAATTAGTAGTAAGAACTAAGGATCAGCCAATACTGAAAAATTAGGGCACTCGTAAAGATGCAAATATGTTACAGGAGGAGGTTCATCAATCCCAAAATTTTCAAAATATGGCAAGTTCAGACTTAGACCAACATCACCAGGCTTCAGAGTATCTGTTCAAAAGGAAAATACAACAACTGGATCAAATAGACAGATACAATGGAAAACACATAATCAGGAAATTGAACAAAAATCCTGAAGCAAAGTAAAAGCTAAATATTTGTGCTTCTCTTTGAACCCCATGCAAATGTTGCAAAGTAGATATGTGTGATAAATTCAGGAGTACAGAGTTTCTAATTACGATTTTAGCTGATGTTTTCTTATAGATTTGAATCTTAGAAGAAAACATCAACTACACATCTTAAGTGTACAAGTGAATTCAAATGCACATAGGTGGTAAATGATTTTTCAGTTCACTTTGACCACTCCCAATAAGATATTACAAAATCACAGCAAAATGATCTAGAAAATTAAAGGCAAGATACCCAAGGTTAAGATACATCATGATGAGCTTCAGTAGCATATTCAATGAAGAGCATAGGCACAACCAAATAGCTAGTTGAAGATTCAGTAGTCTTTTGTGACACATTGACGCAGGTTGGCATGAGAAAAGCTTTATACTTCATGTGTAACAACATTAATTTTGAGCATAAGCAATATAATTAATGACATTAATACTAGACATTGAGATATTTTAACAACTGTAAAGCAATTAACTTATCTAAGCAATCACATTGTTAAAGTGAGGTGTTGCTCATTCATCCCATCTTAAAATGATAAATCATTAGGAGGAGGAGAACCTCTTAATATTTAGACATAATGAATCATTGTACTTAACAAATAGTCTATCTTCAACATGCTGTCTCATGCTCGTAATGACTCGAAGGCCCTGGCCTAGTCACAATACCATATTAAATTAGTATGAAACTTATTCAATCCCAAAACGATCAAACATTCAGGAGGAAGTAGTAGAATGCTTGTCGAGCAACAAAATTGCTTTTTTTTCAAAAAAAAAAAAAATACTACGAGTGCATTGAGCTGGATAAGTACCCAGTAAAGATCGAAGGCGTTCAACATCCTCCGGTGATGGAATGATTCCGGCTGGTCCGCCTTCAGAAAAAACCTGTTTGCAAGTCTCAAACAGCCTTTGCACAGCTCTCACCGCCTTCTTCTGCCGCCGCTTGCCCTTCTTGGAAGGACCCTTGCTGTTCTCGGGGGCCAATTCTACCCTCCCGTCGTGGTCGTCGGCAACCAAGTTTCCGCTAACCCTCATCCAAAAAGCGGCAAATCTCTAATCGGAGAAAAATAACTCCAAAGAAACTCCAGGAGCTATCAAAATCGAAACTTTTAAGCGAGTGCCCGAATGCTGAACAGCCGAGCTCGACGTACTGGAAAAAAAAACAAGGAATTTTTTTGGAAGCAATAAACAATAGCACAGTACTGGTGAGCAAATTTCGTCCTTCCTTATCCGAAAAGGAAAGAAATCTAGGTTCCCGATCCCTAATTCAGTAGATCAGGATTTGGATGATTCCTGTTCGATGAAGGCGATAGCCGATAGAGAGCGGATTGTGGGGCTTATAAGGAGAAGAAAGGGAGAAGCGAGGCGTACGATTTTGAAGGAGAGGAAGGGGAAAACCATGGGCGCCATGGGCAGAGAGGTTCCCTGCTGCTTGTCTGCTTTCCTGTGGGCTGCCATAAACTGCCTTTGATTTCTTTCTCCCCTGTCTCTTAGTTTGGTTGTCACGGGGAACAGGGACCCACAAAACTACCAATGTAAACTTTACACGTGTCACAAGTTTTTGATTTTTCAAAAATAAATTTTTATATGTTGTTTCAGAATTAGTCACTTAACAGAGCGTGCAACTCACGTGCCGAGATCCGGCAAAAGGAAAAAAAACAAGGACAATTTATTAAAAGACATTCCTTGGATATTGTATTTATTAAAAGACATATCACAATTCTATATTTACCAAAGGATACAGTTAAGTCATGTATAATTCCCATTTTAAGTCTCTCGTCAATCTCCCCTCTTTCGGTATGATTTTTCAGGCATCCGAATCACATTTTGAATTATTTTGATATAAAAATAATAGTGCGATCATTTTTCTCCCTCCATCTGTCAACTCGAGCATGCTTGGGTGTTCTTCGTAAGTCTCTGATTGCAGCTCCAATATTGTGGCGAAATCATCCTCCTAGTGAAACCCTACGTAATATCTTCGTACCTTGATCAAGCGGCATCTAGCATTTAGACCTAAAAAATCAGTGTTTGCGAGGCTCAGGTGTAGGGTTTTAGGGTTTTCGTCAATAATATTCTTTCATAATGACGCAAAGAAAGGGATCGAGTGTATCGTCCTCTCCACTTGAATTATCTGTAAAGGTATCACCTTTCTAAACTCTATTAATCTAAAACTCTGTGATTTTGAAAAGCTCAACGAGAATGATTTTAAAATTTTTAAATTTTCAAAATTTAGGGTTCAGAGGATGTTGGACAGAAGTTGCATTGGAACAGTGTCTTAAGTTACTTTAAAAGTTTTTTCGAGCATCCACAAAGAAAGGAAGACATCATGGATCTGTGATTTTACATAATCGACATATAGCCGTGATCAAACAGTCACCCTTTAGCATTTTTTTGGACATACAAGATATGCAACATATTCGTGGTATTTTGACCAATATATTTCAAAATTGGGATTCAAGTACTTAAACCTTCAAATTCTCAAGTACAATGTAATTTTATTACGAAGTAGTTGTATAGTAAAATCTAATATTTTATAAAGGTGAATATTTTTGTCAGCTAATGGCACTGATAGTGGGTTCATATTGCAAATGAGGGGCTTTAGGCCTGATACGATATCGTATCAGGCCTAACATGGGCCTGATATGATAGGCCTAATATGATATCGTATCAGGCCCACTGTGTGGTGAATACTTATGTATATGTTGGTAGATGTCAACTAATCATTTAACTTGGGCATGCGTTCCAGTTGCCTTCACAAGAAGAGACATTTCACTGCTGCTTGGTATTGCAGACCGAGGAGCTTCGATTCCGATCAATTCAAATAAAGCATGCAGTGACCTCTTTCTAACATACTTCTCAAACAAAAAAGACTCTATTAGATCAAGAATTGAGGAGTTGCTTACATTTTATGACAATCGTGTTGAAGGAGAAGATGATGATTTATTATTTTGCAAATTCTATATTTTGTATATATTTGTTTGTGTCTTATTTTCTTCTAGTACATATAATGTCCCGTTATGTCTTATAGATATAGTAGATGATTTTGAAAATTTTGCTAGATTCAACTGGATTGAAGCTATCTATGAATTTATGGCTCCACAATTACCTAAGATTGGGGATATATTTTTTTCAACTCGGACAACACATTCTAACACCAACCTCCCTTACCTAAAGGGCTTTACTGGTCTTTTGGCAGTAAGTTTAAAAATGATGGTAAATTTAACAAAAATTTACAGATATGTATGAATAGTTAACACTTGTGATGGTGAATAAGACATGGTTTTTGGAGCATGTTTCAATCCAAAAACCATACAAAATAGAAAGAGCAAGAATAAATAAGTGGAGGAATATTCCTTTACATATTAGTAAAGTGAGGGATTTGTTTGATCAAGTCTCATCTGAAGAGGTAAATTTAATTACTGTGACCTTAGTTTGGTTAAAAGGAATTTTTTAAACATGTGTTTAAATATTTTGACAGGTTCTGATGACCTAATCCCTACCCAATATGAGAAATCATTGGTTGAGAACCTTGTTGGCATTGATGACATTACACATGGAATGGTCAAATCACAGTTTGAAGTAAATGAAGAAGGAAGGCAAAATAATAAGGAATGTTGTAATTGCATTATTCAATCAAACAGAATTAAGGAGCTAACAATGGAGAACATGCATTTGAATGATAGGGTGAAAGACTTACTTAAAATATTAGAAAATAAATGCATGCAATCTCAATATAGCGAGTCTGTAGACGATCTTCAATGCGAACTAGTAGCTTTTGCAACTAGAAGTAGGAGAGGACATGATAGAAGTCGCTATGATTACATGGATACTCCAATTGATAGTTCATTGTGTCTCCAAATTTTATCTAAGAGGCAATGGAGAAATATACAAATATGTGAGCCTGCGAAGAACGTTTCAAGACAAGGAGAGGGGAAAAAAAGTTTAAAGGAACATGATGTGCTGGAGAAGGGGAAAGTAAAAATTAATGTGGATGATATGGAAGAAGAAAGAGAGATTGTAGAATTGAAGGAAGATGAATCTGAAGAAGAGGCAGAGAATGATGCAGATAGGATTGCTTCACAAAACCAAATGAGGAAACAAGCCATTGATGTAAGTAGATATTTGCAAAATTTATAGTAATTTTTTTAATTTAATTCACTATTTAAAATTCTTTTATGTTGATGGGCATAGTTTGTGAAGAAGCAATTTAAGACTTCGAAGAAAAAAAATAAGATCAAGATGTGGCGTACTTGTTAAAAGTGTTGGAGAAACTAAAGTATGTGAATTACATAGTTGATGTAATTAATTTATAAGTCAAGACAATTATATTCTTTTCTAATTTAGATGATTATATGGTTCTATAATTAAATTCTGTAAATTATAATCATTGCTTTATTTTGTAGGTTTACAAATGAATTCGTTTGGAAGGAGCCACCCTTTATTTTAAATGTGTATTCCCTCTTATCTGGTGTGAATGGAGAGATATTGACAAATGGGGAGGTAATATACACGTATTGTAAGATTCTATTTAGGGGGGCATCCTTATCTAGTAGGACATACAACAAGTCTATTTATTGGTCAACCTTCTTCACAGTAAGAAATTTATTTGAGAATAGTTCAAATTTGAATACAATATATTATGGTTAAGTATGTATGAATTTGTATTTTTGTAGTCATTAATAAAATTCTCAAGCAAGGTTGCCTTCCAACAACTGATAAAGATAGATACAGAAGATGAAGAGGTTAGGTATATTTTTATACCATTGTGTAGTGATAATGCACACTTCCACTTGTTGGCGGTCAACACCTATTCATTGACGTTTAATCATTACAATTCTCTAGCAAGTGGAAGAAAATATAGCTATGAATTTGATGTAGCGGTGAGCATCTAATATTCATGTGTATGTTTGTATTGTAGTATAAATGCTAGTTAATGTCGAATTTAAATTTCCTCCTCAATCTTACAGGTATCAGATGTTAAACTCTATAGTCGTGAGCATCTTGCTGCTATTGATCAAAAATTTAAAAGGCATCATCCCTTCAATCAATGGATGTCTTGTACAATAGAATGCCCACAACAAGAAGCCAGGTAAGTCGAGCAAATAGTGTGAATAGAAAATATTGATTTAAAATATTGAACATTAAATTGGTGATGTTATATTACAGCCTTGGCTGTGGCTTCTTTGTGATCCAATACATTCGATGTCTTCTGTACGAAATGAAGATGGACTTCAAGCAACAAGATATGAAAAAAAAAATTAGAATTGATGTAATTGTATCAATTTTGAGGGATAAGTTTTGTAAAACATTGGATTAAATAGCCATAGTGTTGTAAGGCAAAAAGATGGTGGGCAATGTAAAAGTACAATTACTTAATGTTTGTAATTTTATATCTGTGTATGTAGTCTATGTGGTTTATAACAGTGGTATGTATGATATGAGAAGGGTATACTAAACTGTCACAAGAATAATACAGTGGTATAATGTTTGCATCGAAATTTAAATTAGGCATGTAAATCTACAAATCCAAAGTAAATATTGTTTGAGTAAAAAAAAAAAAATTTGTTATCCTGGTAACTCCAAGCTTCACATGTTCTGTGCCAAATGGCACGGAGCAAGAACTTCTAATCGAGGGTGTATAAATAAGTTTTGACACCATATATAGCTCCTCCCCTCTCAAACCTTCACAGGGAAGGTGGTTTCAAGTAAATCCAAGTAGGGTAGGGCCATCAATGGGTTTTGTCAAAACCCACTGATGGACCTAGACACCTCTGATTGGACCCATTTCAGTTCGAGTGGGATTTTGGAGTTTCAATGACTCCAACGATGCTAGCAAAACCAGATTTACAGCTCTCTAGGGGTGGTAGCAAGTTTTGAAAAAAAAAATCAGCCTTTGTTGGGCCTGATATGATACCATATCAGACCCAACGTGGACTTGATATGAGACCATATCAGGCCCAATGTGGGCCTGATACGAGACCATATCAGGCCCAACATGGGCATGATAGGTTTCATTTCAAAAAATTTGATTCTATCTTCCCCTTCTATAAACTCAAAACGTGCTACCATGGGGTTCAAGTCTACAACATGGGAAGTGAAATACAACTAATAGTATCGTAACATACCTTTACTCTCTGCCTCATATTTGACTTAAAAATAAAATGGTGGTTGTTGGTTCTCCTAACTTAAAATGTGCTGTTTAAAATTTACAGCTCCTCCCCTCTCAAACCTTCGTATTAAACGAGAATTTGAGGAAATCAAATGCCCTAAAAAAAGGTAGTAATATAGAGAATAAAATTAATCGATACACTATGAGCAAAAAAATTTAAATTTTTGAATAACTAGAATAATTTCAGATAAGATATGAGTACTAATATATATATATATATATATATATATATATATATATATCATTGAAAAAAAGAGGTGCATCGTTCCGTGCGAAATGCCATAGAGTAAGAACTTCTAATCCAGGATGTATAAATAAGTTTTGATACCATATATAGCTCTTCCCTTCTCAAACCTTCATAGGGAAGGTGATTTCAAGTAAATCCAAGAAGGGTAGGGTCATCAGTGGGTTTTGGTCAAAACTCACTGATGGACCTAGACACCTCCGATTTGACCCATTTCAGTTCGAGTGGAATTCTAGAGTTTCAAGGACTCCAACGGTGCAAGCAAAACCTGATTTTTACAATTTACAACTCTCAAGGGGTGGTAGCAAGTTTTGAAAAAAAAATCAGCCTTTGTTGAGCCTGATATGATACCATATCAAGCCCAACGTGGGCCTGATACGAGACCATATCAGGCCCAAGGTGGGCCTGATATAAGACCATATCAGGCCTAACGTGGGCCTGATAGGTTTCATTTTAAAATACTTGATTCTGAGGGATCGTGCGGTGGATGAGAAGGAAGCGTGCGGTGGTTTCGAGGGACGAGAAGCCGGAGCGGAAGACTGCTTGAGGAGCAAGAGACGCAGCTAGCGAGAAGGTCGACACGACCGAGGGACGAAGACTACAGATGAGTACGCTGGCGAACGAGAAGGAAGCATGCGTCGATTCCAAGGGACGAGAAGCCGGAGCAAAAGCTTGCTCGAGAAGACCGGAAGTTGGGTTCGGGTGAGCCCTATTCTGGATGGCAGAGATCACCCAAGCGAGCGAAAGACTCGGTCTGAGGCAAACGGAGACGGAACAGAAGACCCGGGCTGGAAAAAGTCAACGGGGTTGACTTTTCCCTCCGGGGCGCCCGGAACTGTCCAGGGCGCTCGGAACCCTCCGAGGCGACCGGAACCCTTCCAAGCGTTTGGAGTTGACTTTTTTACCAGATCGCATCAAACGCGATCTGAACATTGGGGGATAAAGTTTTATCCTCCCAGGGCACCCGAAATCCCTTCGGGGCTCCCCGACCAAGGCTATAAATACAGCCTTAGTCCAGAATTTTTTCAACAACTCAAGCAATTCACTTCCAACACTTGTATGCTCAGTTTCTAGTTAGCTTCTTTATTTCTGCGCTTCATCGTTGTAAGACGCTTCTCCGCCTGAAGGAGTTTTTTAGTGCGATCATCTTCCTTGGATTAACAACCTTCCCGGTTGTAACCAAGTTAAATCCGGTGCCTCTTCTTTTTGTTATTTTCTGCTTAGCTAATTTATGCAAGTGTTAGTCTAAGAAAGTTCGAGAAAGGTTTTGCATTTAATTTTTCAGGCTATTCAACCCCCCTTCTAGTCGGCCGACGCGATCCAACAATTGGTATCATAGCCAAGGCGCTTCAGGAGGACTAACCACCAAACGAAGCAACGAGATAATGGTCGGACCAAGCATCTACTCGCCGAAGTTCGAAGGGGAATTCGCTAGCTGGAAAAAGCGAATGCAGGTATTCTTTTAAACCGATTTTGATTTAATGTTAATTATGGAGTTCGGTTTTACAGCACCGGAAGGTAAGGAGAAATACCATTGGACGAAGAAGGAGCAGACCGACTATGTGGCAAATGACAAAGTTGAGTACCATCTACTAACTGTTCTTCCGCCACAAGAAGTCAACCGGATCGGCAACTATGACTCCAAGAAGGAACTTTGGGAGAAGTTCCTTGAACTGCATGAAGGAACGTCCGAAGCAAAGCTCGCAAAATGAGATTTACTCAGCAACCAGCTCACCAGCCTGCGACTTGGGGAAGATGAGACAGTTGCGCATCTGCACTCAAGGATAAAGGAAAATCATCACCAGACTTTTGAATCTCGGAGAGACGATAAGTAACCGAGATTCGCTAAGGTACGCACTAAATTCCTTTCCTAGAAATTTAAAATGGGTGTCACTAGTAGATGCATTTTATATTTCAAATGACTTAGAAAAAATTACATTAGAAAAATTTTTCTCGACATTTGAAGTGCACGAATCAAGATGTGCAGGTACCAAGGAGCCCAAGAACAACGTCGCCCTCAAAGCATCGAGAGATGAACCTAAGTCGGAATCTTCTCTTGACAACGAGGAAATGGTAATGATGGTAAAAAGATTTAAAAAACTTTGTAAATCTAGAACCTCTAACCATCCGCAGGGTCAAAAGAAAAGGGTGATATGTTGCTACCACTGCGACGAAGAAGGGCACGTCAAGGACAACTGCCCCAAGCTAAAGAACAAGGACAAGGATAAAGGTAAGAAGTCTATCCAAAAGTGCAAGGTCCTAAAGGCGACGTGGGACGATACGTCGTTCGAATCGGAAGTCGAGGCATTCTCCGGGCTCGCATTAATGGCGAGTTATTAAGACGACGACTGCGAATCAAGCTCTTCCGAAATGAGCATCAAAAGCATCGATGAAGGGGGAGCCACATCGGAAGATAGCAGCAGTTCAAGGGAGACACGGACAATGAGATCGACAAGGTAAGTCAGGTACGATCTCTTCCTCCCAATAAACTCTTTAAATTCATTAAATTATTAACAAAAGATTACTGCAAATTAGAAAAAGAAAATAAAAGTTTTAAATTAATACTAGCTAAATCTTGCCCTCTAGAAGATTTAGACAAATCAAAATTAGAAAATGAAAAATTGAAATTAGAAAATGAAAATATGAAAATTCAAGTAGATAATTTGAAAAATCGTGCATGCTCATCTAATACAAATTTTAGAAGATTTAATAATTTAAATTGGTATTTTCTATATCATAAGAGGCAGATTAGAAATATTTCAAAGAAATATGTTCGTAAGAAATTTTTAGTCAATCCAGTAGGTTGGAACCTATATTGGGTTCTAAAGTCCTGTCTGACTTGAACTTGAATTAATCAGATTTAGAGCTTTCAGCGAGAAAATTAGACATTAAAATTTCTTTATGACGCTTTGTATAAGGAAGTGGTTGTTGCTCCAATAACCAAGAAGGCCTAGTGCCTCGCCACGACTTGGAAGCCAAAATATTGAAATAAAATGTTTAATTAACTTTCTGATAAAAGCATTAAGGTGGAAACTTAATAATGCATTAAAAAGTTTTTTAAATATTTTTTAAAAAATTTGATTTTTTTTACTTAGAAATATTTTTTGCATAAAATTTTTACATAAAAGTTAAGAGTTTTTTCTGAAATTTCTGCTTAAAATCTTTACTTAGAAAATTTTTCAAAATTATTTTAAGTCAGACTTTTTTTAAAAAATTCTCTTACTTAAAGTTTTACTTAGAAATTGTTTAACTTAGAATATTTTTTAGCTAAGTTAAAAAATTCTTCTGAAAATTATAAATTGTTTCAAAAAATTTTTAGAATTTTTTTTTTCAAAAATATTTTTTGCAAATTCTCTAACTTAGAACTTATTCAACTTAGAATTTTTTAAGAAAGTTAGAAATTTTTTAACCTTAGACTTTTTCGGAACCCCATTTTTTTGTGATCAAAGGGGGAGAAGGAAAAGTATAAGTCTAAGGGGAGGTAAACCAAAATTTAAATTTTCTATCATTTTACACTTTATTACAAAAATAGTTAGTTTATTTTTTTATGTTTATTTACCCTAGCTTAACTTGGGTTGCTCACATTAAAAAGGGAGAGATTGTTAGAACTCTAAGGTTGTTTTAGTGTGATCAACAAGTTAAGTTAGGCCCTGTGGGTTTTTAACCTTGTGTCTAAGTGTGCAGGAACTTAGGAGCACAGGTAGTCGAGTGGAAGACGCAGCTAGCAAGAAGGATGACACGTGGTACGCCCGAGGGACGAGGCACTGTGGAAGAGTACACCGGTGGACGAGAAGGAAATGAGCGGTGGTTCCAAGGGATGAGAAGCCCGTGCGGAAGACTGCTCGAGGAGCAAGAGACGCAGCTAGCGAGAAGGTCGGCACGGGGTGCGACCGAGGAACGAAGACTGCGGATGAGTATGCTGGCGGATGAGAAGGAAGCACGCTGCGATTCCGATGGACGAGAAGCCGGAGCGGAAGCCTGCTCGAAAAGACCGGAAGTTGGGTTCAGGTGAGCCCTATTCTGGATGGCAGAAATCACCCAAGCGAGCGGAAGACTCGGTCTGAGGCAAACGGAGCCGGAGCAGAAGACCATGGTTGGAAAAAGTCAACAGGGTTGACTTTTCCTTTAGGGCGCCCGGAACCCTTCCGGGCGCCTGGAGTTGACTTTTTGATTAGATCACGTCAAACGCGATCTGAACATTGGGGGATAAAGTCTTATCCCCCCAGGGCGCCTGGAATCCCTTCGGGGCGCCCCGACCATGGCTATAAATACAGCCTTGGTCCAGAATTTTTTCAACGACTCAAGCAATTCACTTCCAACATTTGTACGCTCAGTTTCTAGTTAGCTTCTTTATTTCCGCGTTTCATCGTTGTAAGTGGCTTCTCCGCCTGAAGGAGTTTTTTAGTGCGATCATCTTCCTTGGATTAACAACCTTCCCGGTTATAACCAAGTCAAATCTGGTGCCTCTTCTTTTTCTTATTTTCTGCTTAGCTAATTTATGCAAGTGTTAGTCTAAGAAAGTTCGAGAAAGGTTTTGCATTTAATTTTTTAGGCTATTCAACCCCCCTTCTAGCCAGTCGTCTCAATCCAACAATTGGTATCAGTGCCAAGGCGCTTTAGGAGGACTAACCGCCGAACAAAGCAACGAGATAATGGCCGAACCAAGCATCTACTCGCCGAAGTTCGAATGGGAATTCGCTAGCTGGAAAAAGAGAATGCAGGTATTCTTTTAAACCGATTTTGATTTAATGTTAATTATGGAGTTCAGTTTTACAGCACCGGAAGGTAAGGAGAAATACCATTGGATGAAGAAGGAGCAGATCGACTATGTGGCAAACGGCAAAGTTGAGTACCATCTACTAACCGTTCTTCCGCCACAAGAAGTCAACCGAATCGACAACTACGACTCCGAGAAGGAACTTTGGGAGAAGTTCCTTGAACTGCATGAAGGAACGCCCGAAGCAAAGCTCGCAAAATGAGATTTACTCCGCAACCAGCTCACCAGCCTGCGACTTGGGGAAGATGAGACAGTTGCACATCTGCACTCAAGGATAAAGGAAATCATCACCGGACTTTTGAATCTCGGAGAGACGATAAGTAACCGAGATTCGCTAAGGTACGCACTAAATTCCTTTCCTAGAAATTCAAAATGGGTGTCACTAGTAGATGCCTTTTATATTTCAAATGACTTAGAAAAAATTACATTAGAAGAATTTTTCTCGACATTTGAAGTGCACGAATCAAGATGTGCAGGTACCAAGGAGCCCAAGAACAACGTCGCCCTCAAAGCATCGAGAGATGAACCTGAGTCGGAGTATTCTCTTGACAACGAGGAAATGGTAATGATGGTAAAAAGATTTTAAAAACTTTGTAAATCTAGAACCTCTAACCATCCGCAGGGTCAAAAGAAAGGGTGATCCGTTGCTACCACTGCGACGAAGAAGGGTACGTCAAGGACAACTGCCCCAAGCTAAAGAACAAGAACAAGGATAAAGGTAAGAAGTCTGTCCAAAAGCGCAAGGTCCTAAAGGCGACGTGGGACGATACGTCGTCCGAATCGGAAGTCGAGGCATTCTCCGGGCTCGCACTAATGGCGAGTTATCAAGACGACGACTGCGACTCAAGCTCTTCCGAAATGAGCATCGATGAAGGGGGAGCCGCATCGGAAGATAGCAGCAGTTCAGGGGGAGACACGGACAATGAGATCGACAAGGTAAGTCAGGTACGATCTCTTCCTCCCAATAAACTCTTTAAATTCGTTAAATTATTAACAAAAGATTACTGCAAATTAGAAAAAGAAAATAAAAGTTTTAAATTAATACTAGCTAAATCTTGCCCTCTAGAAGATTTAGACAAATCAAAATTAGAAAATGAAAAATTGAAATCAGAAAATGAAAATATGAAAATTCAAGTAGATAATTTGAGAAACCGTGCATGCTCATCTAATACAAATTTTAGAAGATTTAATAATTTAAATTGGTATTTTTGATATCATAAGAGGTAGATTAAAAATATTTCAAAGAAATATGTCTGTAAAAAATTTTTAGTCAATCCAGTAGATTTGAACGTATATTGGGTTCTAAAGTCTTGTCTGACTTGAACTTGAATTAATCAGATTTAGAGCTTTCAGCAAGAAAATTAGACATTAAAATTTCTTTATGAAGATTTGTCTAAGGAAGTGGTTGTTGCTCCAATAACCAAGAAAGCCTAGTGTCTCGCTACGACCTGGAAGCCAAAATATTGAAATAAAATGTTTAATTAACTTTCTGATAAAAGCATTAAGGTGGAAACTTAATAATGTTTTAAAAAGTTTTTTAAAAAATTTGAATTTTTTTTTTACTTAGAATTTTTTTTTGCATAAAATTTTTACAAAAAAGTTAAGAGTTTTTTCTGAAATTTCTACTTAAAATCTTTACTTAGAAATTTTTTCAAAATTATTTTAAGTCAGAATTTTTTTAAAAAATTTTCTTACTTAAAGTTTTACTTAGAAATTGTTTAACTTAGAATATTTTTTTGCCTAAGTTAAAAAATTCTTCTGAAAATTATAAATTGTTTCAAAAAAATTTTAGAATTTTTTTTTCAAAAATATTTTTTGCAAATTCTCTAACTTAGAACTTATTCAACTTAGAATTTTTTAATAATGTTAGAAACTTTTTAACCTTATACTTTTTCGGAACCCCATTTTTTTTGTGATCAAACGGGGAGAAGGAAAAGTATAAGTCTAGGGGGAGGTAGACCAAAATTTAAATTTTCTATTTTTTTGCACTTTATTACAAAAATAGTTAGTTTATTTTTTTATGTTTATTTACCCTAGCTTAACTTGGGTTGCTCACATCAAAAAGGGGGAGATTGTTGGAACCCCAAGGTTGTTTTGGTGTGATCAACAAGTTAAGTTAGGTCCTGTGTGTTTTTAACCTTGTGTCTAAGTGCGCTGTAGGAGCTTAGGAGCACAGGTAGTCGAGCGGAAGACGCAGCTAGCGAGAAGGACGACACGTGGTACGTCCGAGGGACGAGGCACTGCGGAAGAGTACACCGGCGGACGAGAAGGAAACGAGCGGTGGTTCCAAGGGACGAGAAGCCCGAGCGGAAGACTGCTCGAGGAGCAAGAGACACAGCTAGCGAGAAGGTCGGCACAAGGTGCGACCGAGGGACGAAGAATGCGGATGAGTACGCTGGCGGACGAGAAGGAAGCACGCTGCGATTCTGAGGAACGAGAAGCTGGAGTGGAAGTCTGCTCGAGAAGACCAGAAGTTGGGTTCGGGTGAGCTCTATTCCGGATGGCAGAGATCACCCAAGCGAGCGGAAGACTCGGTCTAAGGCAAACGGAGCCGGAGCAGAAGACCATGGTTGGGAAAAGTCAACGAGGTTGACTTTTTCCTTCGGGGCGCCCGGAACCCTTCCGGGCGCCCGGAGTTGACTTTTTGACTAGATCGCGTCAAACGCGATCTGAACATTGGGGGATAAAGTTTTATCCCCCCAGGGCGCCCCGACCAAGGCTGTAAATACAGCCTTGGTCCAGAATTTTTTCAACAACTCAAGCAATTCACTTCCTACATTTGTACACTCAGTTTCTAGTTAGCTTCTTTATTTCCGCGCTTCATTGTTGTAAGTGGCTTCTCCGCCTGAAGGAGTTTTTTAGTGCGATAATCTTCCTTGGATTTTCAACCTTCCCGGTTGTAACCAAGTCAAATCCGGTGCCTCTTCTTTTTGTTATTTTCTGCTTAGCTAATTTATGCAAGTGTTAGTCTAAGAAAGTTCGAGAAAGGTTTTGCGTTTAATTTTTCATGTTATTCAACCCCCCTTCTAGCCAGCCGCCACGATCCAACAGCAAGAACTTCTAATCTAGGGTGTATAAATAAGTTTTGACACCATATATAGCTCCTCCCCTCTCAAACCTTCATAGGGAAGGTGATTTCAAGTAAATCCAAGTAGGGTAGGGCCATTAGTGAATTTTGGTCAAAATCCACTGATGGACCTAGACACCTCTGATTGGACTCATTTCAGTTTGAGTGGGATTCTGGAGTTTCAAGGACTCCAACGGTGCTAGCAAAACTTGATTTACAGCTCTCTAGGGGTGGTAGCAAGTTTTGAAAAAAATCAGCCTCTATTAGGCCTGATATGATACCATATCAGGCCCAACGTGGGCCTGATACGAGACCATATCAGGCCCAAGGTGGGTCTGATATAAGACCATATCAGGCCCAACGTGGGTCTGATAGGTTTCGTTTAAAAAAACTTGATTCTATCTCCCCCTTCTATAAACTCAAAACGTGCTACCATGGTCCGTATCTAAAAAAAAGTCTTGACTTTCAGCAAGGGAATTTGATTCAACATAATTTTAATTTACACAAATAGTAAATCATTACAAGAATAGTCTATTATAAATTTTCATTATCTACAGTTTAATGTTTTTGTCAGACATGATTTTATGTCCAAGTCTAAATCTATAAGCTCTCATATCATCTTGTATAAAGTCTACAGATCTCTGAAACATCAAACTCTCTACATAGTGCATCATAAAAAAGCACAATCCAACCTACAAAATAGAAGTAATATTATAATTGTGAGAGTCTATTGTGAGCCAAAGATGATGGAACATAGACAAATACTTACGATTTGCTTTGTGTGGAGCTATTAACTTGAATGGTTTTAAAGTCTCTCCCAAAGAAAGGTGTTAATCCTTTATGCCAATTGTGATAGTATGACCAGTTTAGCTCCTTAAAAAACAACATCTACATATAACAAACAATAGTAATTAATACATAACCAACGCTTATTGGATATAAGAAATGTGATACTTACAGTTTGATAAAAAAACAGCAGTGTAATTTGCTCCGACGCCAAGAGAGTTATAATGAATTATATGGCGTTCCTCCAAGTTCATGACCATTAGATGCCAATGATCATCTTCATTATTTAGAGGACAGAAAATATATCTAATGGGATTGTCCTTATCAATTTTTGCACTTTGTTTCAATACATCCACGTGCATATTCCAAACAATTCCTATGCAAACAAGATAGCTAATGAGTTGACTACATCCAATCTATATTAAAAACAATTTACAATGAGATAAGAGACATACTCAAAATCCAACCCCACAAAATATGGATGGGTGGTACGGTGAGTTAGAGTTTTTGGCTTCATTAGTAAGAATAGTCTAATAAACATTTATGCAATCCCCATTGGTGTATTGAGTCCAATCAAATATTGTCATAAAAGATTGCATATCTAAAGAGAAAGTATCATTCGTCCATATTGCATGCATCGTCACCCTACATACAAAGATACAGACAATGGTATATAATAAATTAAAATTATATTAAATATTATTAAACTCCAATAATAATCATTCGTTAACATCTGGTATAAGTATTTACGCTGTCAACTAACTTACCTTAACTGATTGAGCTTCAATAATGCATCAGCTATCAAACCATCTTTACTCTTCTTAAAAAATGTCTTCGTTTGCTGAGATAATTAAAATACTAATATGTCATTAAGGATCATAAAGTAACGACTTACCTACACTTGACCCTACCTTCAATATTTTGGTCTTGACCTTGTTAAGTTCATCATATTTTATTTCTATATGTGATGAACTTGTATCTTCAGTCTTTGATGGTGCAGGAGCATCTAGTCCGACAGCCTGAACAATCTGTTTGCCTTTTCTTTTTGTATAATCTGATGTAAAAATTCTCTGTCTTCTCTTTCTTTTGGGGCCTACACGAAAATTGGTTGGTAGTCTAGGTAGATTAGGGTCTATGCCTTCTGATGCTCGTGCCTTTCCTGATACCTTGCTTTGTATGATTTGTTGGAGCTCTTTAATTTTATTTTCGGCATCGACTATGATTTTACCTTTTATATTTAAAATTCTATTATCCACGTCAGAATTGATAGTGTTAGCCTTGTTGCCACTCCTATCCCATTCCTTACACAGTTCACTTATTTGTAGATCTTTTTCTTTAAACATAGAATCCATCTCAGCTATTATAATATCCCTTGCTGCTAAGAGACTATCCTTTTCATCTATGACCATTTCTAGGTTTTTATTAGCTTCCTCCAAACTTTTAGTAGCTTTATGTAATTCTTGCTTTAAACTTTCTATTTGTTCTCCCTTTTCCTTGCACTGACTACAATCTCCCATATCTACACACTGCAGTATACCTTCTTCGGCTTGCTGTGGAGATCCTTGGCCAACCAACTCGATAGTTTCAGTTGGCATAGCCCAGTTTGGTAGTAAATCCAACTCTGACTCTGCCAGAATTAAATCTACTAAAATTTTATCTGCAGTTACACGATTTATCAACTTTTTGACTGTGTCAACATGATAGTTAGGCCAACTCCATCGTAGTATTTTAGGCAATTTTTCAGGATGGTCTAGATCAATAATGCTGATGTGCTCACACACCCATACCTACAATATGATTATAAAAATAAATCATATTCATTACCAATATCGTGATATATATGTAATTGGACTTACAACCAAAATATTTGGAAATCCCTTGAGCAAGGGGGCCTTGGGCGTTGAATCAGCAACCTGTGATTTTGGTCTAAATGTAAGCTCGAAGCCAATGGAGTCTAATTGAGGAGCCATGAAACTATATACTGCATTGCACCAGTTAAACCTAGCTAAGTTGTCAAAATCATCTACATAGTCAATTAGGGAGAGTACAAGTATTCTAAAAACACTGCTACTACCACAAAACAGAATAGTTGCAAAAAAAAATACAAGATATACAACTGACAGTACAGCTTGTCATTTGATCTTGACTTCATAATAAGTTTCTCCAAATGTTTGGCAGAACAATCCGAATCTTGGAAAAACTCCATGTACAGTGCGCTAGAGGCCTCATTTAAATCGAGACGAACTATCTCTCCATTGTCGGGTAGGCCAAGAATCAGTGTCACATCTACCTTTGTAAATTTCAGTTTCTTCCCATGGAAGATATAGTTTCGTTCCTCATGATCCCAATTATCAAACATATTCTAGACCTGAGCTCTTACAAAAGAACTATTAGGGAGGTCGAGGATCTACGAAAAAGGTGTGTCTCGAATCTTCTGTTCTTGTTCTATAGTCGGTTTAACAGAAGAAATAAATTTTCTGAAGTGACAAATGGTACTTTTCCAGTTCATTCTTTTGGTTCTTCCTTTGTTGACATAACTTGGATAACTTGGTCGATCAGCACTCACACTTGTCAATGCTTCTTTTGTAGCCATTGCGAACCTAGCTACCGCATAACCACACACAGAAAAACAACTCTTAGATTCCGTAATAGCGACTATGCTCTTATTCTAACATGCCCATAACATTAACACAACCCCTAGGAGAAACCGTTATAGAAAGAACCACATCATTAGCAACGGAGCTATGTATGAAACTGATTCTAGCACGCCGATGATGGTAGAGTCACGCCTCGAACGGAGCTACAAAGGATGCCTTCGGGAAGAAGATGATGGCCGAAGTAGGAGAGTGTACGCTTTTGTTGTGATTGAAACGTGGGCCTGATATCCCTTAGTTTTATATTTAATCGACTCTATTTATTTATGGTTTTTTATTATTATTATTTAATAATAGTGTTTAATATCAGGGCCATGTTGGGCCTGATATAGTATATCATATCAAGTCCAACAGAGGCTGAATTTTTTTACAAAACTTCCTACCACCCACATATATATATATATATAATTATTCTAGTTATTCAAAAATTAAAATTTTTCCGCTCATAGTGTATCGATTAATTTTATTCTATATATTACTCCATTTTTTTAGGGTATTTGATTTCCTCAAATTCTCGTTCAATACGAAGGTTTGAGAGGGGAGGAACTATAAATTCTAAACAA
Source organism: Zingiber officinale (assembly GCF_018446385.1). NCBI lineage: Eukaryota > Viridiplantae > Streptophyta > Magnoliopsida > Zingiberales > Zingiberaceae > Zingiber > Zingiber officinale. Next base: position 95,288,403 of record NC_055994.1, on the reverse strand, counting down.
CACCTTTTAAGTTAGGAGAACCATCAACCACCATTTTATTTTTAAAACAAATACTAAGTAGAGATTAAAGGCCACGTTGAGCCTGATATAGTCTTATATCAAGCCCATGTTGGACCTGATATGGTCTCATATCAGGCTCACGTTGGGCTTGATATAGTATCATATCAAGCCCAACAGAGGCTGATTTTTTTTTTTTACAAAACTCGCTACCACCCCTAGAGAGCTATAAATCAGGTTTTGCTACCACCATTGGAGTCCTTGAAACTCCAGAATCCCACTCGAACTGAAATGAGTCCAATTAGAGGTGTTTAGGTCCATCAGTGGATTTTGACCAAAATCCACTAATGGCCCTACTCTACTTGGATTTACTTAAAATCACCTTCCCTGTGAAGGTTTGAGAGGGGAGGAGCTATATATGGTATCAAAACTTATGTATACACCCTGGATTAAAAGTTCTTGCTCTATGTCATTTGGCACGGAACGGTACACCCTTTTTTTCAATGATATATATATATATATATATATATATATATATATATATATATATATATATATTAGTACTCATATCTTACCTGAAATTATTCTAGTTATTCAAAAATTGAAATTTTTTCGCTCATAGTGTATCGATTAATTTTATTCTATATATTACTCTATTTTTTTAGGGTATTTGATTTCCTCATACTCTCGTTCAATAAGAAGGTTTGAGAGGGGAGGAGCTATAAATTCTAAACAACACCTTTTAAGTTAGGAGAACCATCAACCACCATTTTATTTTTAAGACAAATACTAAATAGAGATTAAGGGCTACATTGGGCCCGATATGGTCTTATATTAGGTCCACGTTGGGCCTAATATGGTATCATATCAAGCCCAATAAAGGCTGATTTTTTTTTCAAAACTTGTTACCACCCCTAGAGAGCTATAAATGATGATTTGCTAGCACAGTTGGAGTCCTTGAAACTCTAGAATCCCACTCAAATCGAAATGAGTCCAATTAGAGATGTTTAGGTCCATCAGTGAGTTTTGACCAAAATCCACTGATGACCCTACCCTACTTGGATTTAGTTGAAATCACCTTTCTTGTGAAGGTTACAAAGGGGAGGAGCTATATATGGTGCCAAAACTTATTTATACACCCTGGATTAGAAGTTCTTGCTCCGTGCCATTTGGCACGGAACGGTGCACCTCTTTTTTTTCAATGATATATATATCACTCATAGTGTATCGATTAATTTTATTCTATATATTACTCCATTTTTTTAGGGTATTTGATTTCCTCATATTCTTGTTCAATAAGCAGGCTTGAGAGGGGAGG